>NW_026718123.1:0-19685 GCF_029784015.1 Lycium ferocissimum
CTGTTTTCCTGTATGGCCGAAACCTAGTTTCTTGTCTCCAAGTTTTTTTCTTGATTTCTCTAGAAATTATCTAAGGCATAGGCATGACCAAGTCATATTTTATTACTCCACAACTTAAGTCCATGTGCAACACACGGCCCACTACCAAGTGGCCGGCTCACCTTGCCCCTATTTTTTTTTTTTTTTTTGAATTTTCAAACTTTCCCAAAATGGCACACTTACTAAAAATGGAAAATTCCTCCAAGTGTTGCCTTAACATTTTCAAGACATTAAAATCATACACAATTTAAGCCTTTAAACAAATGAAAGTCTCTCGGGATAGCCTTGTCCCTAACTTCTCATAATTCACTCAAGTTGTCCCGTTACTCAAAAATCACTAGATATAACACTACGCATTTATCAGGGATAAGCATACTATTGATGTTCGTGTTATGATAAGATGATGTAATTAGTATATGATGATATCACACCGCGCACTATATGGTCGGGCAAATACCGCCAAATGTATAAATATACACACCACGGCTAAATGGCAATGTGGGCAGACACCACTACTGGCGGTACGAGATAATATCCGGACGGACGCGTTGTGCTATTGATGATGCTAATGATATTGATTATTACACCGCACCTATATGGCTGCAGAAGTTATTGGCGTATGTACATATATGATACGATGACAGCACGAAAGCAAGTCAAGACGTACGATCATCCCAAGGATTCGCCTACATAGCATTGCCCCTTGCTTTATGCCTCCTCGCCTTATCGATGCTTCATTATTGTTTATGTTTTCACATACTCGACAATATTTGTACCGACGTCTTTTCTTCTGACGCCGGTGGTTATGCCACTGTGCAGATGCAGTGAGGTGGCTCCAGACTAAGGTGAGCTAGGCTGATTCGAGCACTCCATACCCGGAAAGGCTACGTATTTCTTTTGTATATATATATTCGTATATTCATGTGTTTTTGGGCACGACGGGGTCCTCGTCCCCGTCCAGTATGTCTAGTATTCTAGTGCAGGGGCTCGCATACGCAGCCAGGATACCGTCCCATGGCTTTTATGTATATTTACGTATATATATTATTTTGACAATTTGTTATTTATGTTTATAAAAGCAAATCGTATTTCATAAAGATTCCACAGATGATTACGGTAGCATATAGTACTTAATAATAGCAGACAGTTGCATGAATGGGTGTTCGTTGTTACTTCTGATATCTGTCATGCGTTCGTAGTTTCCTAGGTCGTGACATATATCATCACTGGTTAAGCTTTGGGATTGGTTTAATGATGAAATGAAAAGGCCATAAGTGTATGTGGACAAACTATGAGTCACTTGACCTGAGAAAGCCTTTTAAAGGCACCTTGAGGAGAGGATTGAGAAGGGCTAAGTATAACTTGGCTTATGGTATCTTTCCTCCAAATAAAAGGTGCCATGGCATGCCTTCAAGGTCTATGGGATATGTGTTTTTCCATAGATACCTCCTTGATCTTTCACTCCATCATTAGACCAAAGGGAGGGAAAAAAATGAAACTGTTAGTGCCCAAATAGGCTGTTATAATTAAAAGAGAGTCTGTCCATTTTGAGGTTGTTGATTTCTGGAAACAAGGAGAGATTTAGTTAGGTTGAAGTCTTGGTATTGAGTCTCGTACTGAAATGAAATACTAACTCACTAAAATCATATGATCTACTTGGAGTTCTTTGTGTTTTCCTTTATTTTTTTTAAAGACTCTGCTAAAGCTAAAAAAGACACAAATTTCACCTTCTTTAAAACTATAGCTTGAAAGGCATTATACTTTGTCTGTATACCCCATTGCCTATTTTTTTTGGAAAGGTTTGAAGTGCAAAGGGCCTTCCCTCTATTATGTTTGTCTATTCAAATCTGATAAGTCTTGTGCCCTTGAGATTAATTCTATGCTGCCTAAATTGCTGAGTTCTATACTCTTTGTGTCTTGGCTTATTGGTTCATCACCCTCTTACACACCTCTGGTCTGTCAGTTGAGTGGTTAGGATGCAAATTGCCATATGTGATTTGTCCTCATTTGGTTAAGCCTGTTAATTAGTGTGATCTTTGTACTCTGCTATGCCGTTTCAAATGTTGGATATTATGGTGTTTGGTTTTGACTAAGTGACTTGGCGTCTTATTGAGTATTATTATTAAGAGGCATTCAGAACCTGGTGACGTCTTAGTTGGGCCCATATGGGGGCTTGATTGTTGTTGGCTTGCTTCCAGTGTTGAATAGCTGAATAAATTGATTTTAAGTTTGCCTTAATCTAGGTTGGAACACTGCCTGAAAAGAGGATTGAGGATTAAAACCAGTCTAAAATTTAGAATAAGTTAAAAGTTGAATCGATGTCCTAAGATGGTATACATCGACTATATACATGAGACGGGTAAAATAAGTAGTGTAGCAGGCTGTATATGCACAATATACATGCGGTATACATATCAAATATGTATATCCAAGGTATATCATGTGTATATCAGAACACTTAAGTCCTTAAGACTGCACATCAAATGAATAATGGGATGGAATCTCGTTATGGCTTCAATACTTAGTCTATTCTTAATTTTGGAGGAAGTTGGGCCTGACCCATTTAAGCTTTTATCATAGAAGTCCATAAAATTTACTTAGCCAAAACAGGAAATGAAAGAAGGGTTCAGGTAGGCCTGTTAAAGTGAACACTTGGACTGCCAGGCCCAATCTCTTGAAGTTGAATGTTATGTGGCCTTATACGTATATGTATGTATTTTATGTAGTGATAAGTTCAGTAGTGTTTGTTCTAACCTATTTCCTTTTTTCCTTCATCCCCCCCCCCCACCGCATGGCCACTTAGGCCGGGTCAGACCTTGACTGTTGGGCTACGGCCCAACAGGTCCATTCTTTCGCAACACAAATAGTTCGGGCTGAAGGAAAGGGAAGCTAATATCGAACGGGATTGCATTGAAGGCCCAATCATGGGTAAAAAAGGTTAACTAGGGGCTTGATACGCCCCTAGCCTAACTTATCTCTTCATTTATGCGTTTATATTACAAATGTGGTATTAATGTGCTTGTAAAAGAATACTTGTATTTAGTGGAATCCTTTGGTTATGAACTAGTCGTTTTAGGACAACGGAACATATGCCGTTTAGTCGACTTTAGGACCCCCAAAAGATTTTCAAAACCCGGATTAAGTGCAACAACTTCAAGAATTAAAAAACGATTTATGTATGAGCTGAACAGAAAAACTAAAATGATTTTCAAGATTAGCAGTACTATGGAATTTTCTAAACCAAATCAATTTTGAAACCGAGTGATACGTTTTTACAAGTCGAAACATGTTGTGAAAAAAAATTAAATTTTAATGGAGTGATCTTTGGCCAAGCCCCAGCAGTGAAAATGAAGGATTTTTGGGCCAATGCCCACCTGAAACCATGAAACATCTTGGGCCTAAGCCCACTTGATTTTTCAACCAAAGAGAACAATTTGGGCCAAAGCCCATCTGACTTTCAAAAGGAAAAGAAACAAAAGATTGGAGTAAGTCCACTGAACCTCTTTTTCACAAAAGCATACGGGTTTTTGGGCTTAAGCCCACTGTAAGGCAGAAGCCTGTTTTCATACATGCATAAATATATATACACACGGTGCCGAAAATTAAAAATAAAAAATAAACCATTTTCATAAATTAGACTTGTTCAAATAAGTGAAATACGCATTGGTAATACAAGGCTTTAGGATGAGACTTTCTAAATGTATTAAACAGATTGACCCGAAGCCAAATATGGGATTAAGCATGAACAGGATTATACTCACTCATTCATAAAACAAAACAATTTTTATACCTTTTTGTACTATCCTTATACATAAATGGAAACTATTCGTATCCGGATATTATAAATTCAAACCTAAACGCCCCATATATAAGGGGGATATATTCAATTCTAAATTAAATGATATGCAATAAATGGAAGATTTTATAAATGCGGGAATAAACACGAAATAAAAAATTCATGCAAATACTCATACATTGGAATTCGAAGGTCAACCATATAGTACGGATCCTTAATACTAGGGTGCCTAACACCTTCCCTAAGGGATCACCAGAACCCTTACCTAGAACTTTGGATTACGAAGGATTTTTCACTGTATATGAATAAATCCTTCAAAACTGGTTTTCCAAATTTCCTAAAATTTAGGTGGCAGCTCTTTTAAAACAAAGTCCGAAAGAGCACAAACAAGTTCGAAGTATCTTTCCGAGCGCTAACCCCGCCCGCGAAATGCGAACTGTTACAGATGGCGACTCTGCTGGGGACTTAAAGGTTCTAATCATAAGGATTTCAATATAATATTATTATATTTTTCTTAACTGTTTATGTGTTTACTTTCCCGCAATTATTAACTCATTGCATGCATATCATAACTCCGCCACTCTTGGCATTTAATTTACACTTTGTTCCAAAAGCGACTTCGCGGAGCACGCAGTTGTTCCTTTAGTATAAAACAAAAATATTTCTTTCAGAACCGTTATGAGGCGGGGTTGGTTCGCGATCCTCCAACAGCCCTAACTGTTCAGCCCTAGTTGTCCGTTCGGGTTCTCGGTCTTTTGTGAAAAGCCCACTATAGTGAAAACTAGGATAGAGTTAATCCAAACCCCTGCTGAACTAGAGCATTCATACTTAGCGAGCCTTGGGTACCTCAGACCTACCTAAGGATCATTAAGAGAGACTACTTTGTGTTTGGATAGTCTAGGACCCGAAAAACACCGCATTTCATTTATGTGCTATGTGGAAGCATGCTTGTGCCTATGTGATGAACCATTAATCCTATGGGGATGGGGGAAATCTTAACTGTGTTTGGTTTAGTAGATGAAATGCAGAATCCATTTCGACATAGTTACCGAGGCTCCAGACTTATTGACAGCTTGGTGGGAATAGGTGATGATCATCCGTTTCGGTATTTAGACTAACTTATCTCTTAATTTATGCGTTTACATTACAAATGTTGTATTAATGTGCTTGTAAACGAATACTTGTATTTAGTGGAATCGTTTGGTTATGAACTAGTCGATTTAGGACAACGGAACATATCTTGGTTTAGCGACTTTAGCCCCCCCCCCCCCAAACGATTTTCCAAAACCCGGATTAAGTGCAACAACTTCAATATTTAAAAAATGATTTCCGTATGAGCTAAACAGAAAAACTAAAATGATTTTCAAGATTACAAGTACTATGGCATTTTCTAAACCAAATCATTTTTGAAACCGAGTGATACGTTTTTACAAGTCGAAAAATGTTGTGGGCAAAAAATTAAATTTGAATGGAGTGATCTTGGGCCAAGCCCCAGTAGTAAAAATGAAGGATTACTTAGGCCATTGCCCACCTGAAAGCACGAAACATCTTGGGCCTAAGCCCACTTGAATTTTCAATAAAAGAGAACAATTTGGGCCAAAGCCCATCTGACTTTCAAAAGGAAAAGAAACAAAAGATTGGAGTAAGTCCATTGAGCCTCTTATTCACAAAAGCATACCGATTTTTGGCTCAAGCCCACTCTATGGTAGAAACGTTTTCATACATGCGTATATATATATATATATATATATATATATATATATATATATATATATACGGTTTCGAAAAAATAAACCAACAACAACGACATACCCAGTGAAACCCCACAATGTGGGGTCTGGGGAGGGAAAAGTGTCTTGCAGACCTTACCACTATCTCGGAAGATAGAGAGGCTGTTTCCAAAAGACCCTCAGCTCAAGAGAAAACACGACGAGAAAAGGTCAGATAAGCACAAGCAGTTCAAAGTAAAATGAAAATGAAACTAAAGAAAGCGAAAAAGTCATTATAGAGCAATCTGAGAAAAAGAAGCAGTAGCTACCACCGATAAATAAGATAATCGAAGTACAAGAAATAACATATAGTAGCAAGAATCAAAGGGCAATAGACTATGGATCAAAACTGCCACTACTTACTAGCCTTCTACCCTAATCTGAGTCCTCCATGACCTCCCATCTAAGGCCATGTCCTCGGTTAGCTGAACTGCGCAATGTCCTATCTAAGCACCTCTCCCCGTTACTTTTTTAGCATACCTCTACCTCTTCTGAAACCATCCATAGCTAACCTCTCACACCTCCGCACTGGGGCATCTGTGTCTCTCCTCCTCACGTACCCAAACCATCTTGTACCTCGCTTCGCATCTTATCCTCCACTAATGTCACTCCCACCTTATCCCGGATATCTTCATTCCTAATCTATCTCTTTTGGTGTGCCCACACATCCATCACAACATTCTCGTTTTCGCAACTTTCATCTTTTGGACGTGAGAGTTCTTGACTGCCCAACACTCTGCCCCGTACAACAAAGTCGGTCTCACAACCACTTCGTAGAACCTGCCTTTAAGTTTTGGTGGCACCTTCTTATCACACAAAGACTCTGCCGGCGAGCCTCTATTTCCATCCACCGCATGTCAATGATGTGAGACATCATCGTCAATATCCCCATTTCCTTGTATAATAGACCCAACATATTTAAACCTTTCTTTATTTTGGATGGCCTGGGTACCAAGCCTCGCTTCCACGCCGACCTCGTGTGTGTGCCGAACTTGCACTCCATGTACTCTCTCTTGGTCCTACTCAACTTGAACCCGTTAGACTTCAAAGTTTGTCTCCAAACCTCCAGCTTAGCGTTCACTCCGCTGTGTGTCTTATCAATCAAGACTACGTCATCCGCGAATAACATACACCATGGGACCTCACCTTTAATTCGCCGCATCAAACAATCCATCACTAAGGCAAATAAAAATGGGCTAAGAGCTGATCCCTGGTGAAACCCCATCTCCACTAAGAAGTGCTTCGAGTCTCCTCCTACTGTCCTTACCCTGGTCTTGGCTCCCTCATACATGTCCTTGATCGCCCTAATGTACGCTCTAGCCTCCAAGCATCTCCATAAAACCTCTCTTGGCATTTTGTCATAAGCCTTTTCTAGTTCGATGTCCTTCTTCCTCTCCTATCTTTGCTCCACAGTCTCCTCTCTATAGATAGTGACTTTGTAGTCGAGCGCCTTACATAGTATGAATCTGAGCGGTCTCTACGAAATGGACACGCCTCTTCTCACCCCTCATCTCCACCACCATTTCCCACACTTTCATAGTGTGGCTTAGCAGCTTGATCCCTCTATAGTTGTTGCAACTTTGAATATCACCCTAGTTCCTGTACAAAGGAACTATCATACTCCACCTCCATTCCTCAGGCATTTTCGCCGTCTTAAAAATAACATTAAAAAATCCAGTCAACCATTCTAAACCTGCCCTGCCCGCACTCTTCCAAAACTCCCCAAGGATCTCGTCAGGCCCGGTCGTTGTTCCCCTGCGTATCCTACGAACAACACCCTTAACCTCCTCCACCTTTATACTCCTACAATACCCAAAATCGCGACGACTCTCAGGTTACTCCAAATCTCCGACAAATAAACCATTTTCATAAATTAGACTTGTTCAAATAAGTGAAATACGCATTGGTAAGACAAGGCTTTAGGATGAGACATTATAAATGTATTATACGAATTGACCCGAAGCCAATTATGGGATTAATCATGAATAGGATTATACTCACTCATTCATCAAACAAAACAATTTTTATACGTTTTTGATACAAGAACGGATACGCGGAAGCAATAAACTAACAAGGAAAGTAAATGATAGATAGATTGACACAAGAAAATGGAATTAAAAGCAACCTAAAGGTATATTAAACCTAAAGACCTCAATTAATTAACATTAGCAAGCACCAAACTCTTAGGAAGATCTCAAGGGAAATAGATTCCCCTGCAACCAACCTCTCAATAAATCTCAAATCAACAAGAACTTAAATCCATAAGACTCTCAATTGTTTCTCTCTCTAGGGATAACCCTAAAACACTCAATACTTTCATCAATTCATAAAAGCTCTCTAATGAAATAAAAGACTAGCTATTTATACTAATGAAATAAAGAAGACACTACGTTATTACATAAATGCCATTAATGAGGCAAGGGTCATGTTTGGCTAGCCTTGTGGGGATGAAAGTCTTGGAATTAGGAAAGTGGCCTCTTTTGCAAATATAGCCGATGGGATATGATATATGGATCGGGCTGTACGTTCATCAGCACTAACATATGTATGGATCGGGTTGTACGTTCCTTAGCATTAACAGTTATATTATGACCTACGCATATCATACGCCCTGTGAGGCACTTTAATGCTATACAGAGTTATACAGATGTTCCCAGATGTTCAATTACAGGTGCATTCAGATATTGAGATTCGCTTTCATGTTTCGGGTGTCTTTCATGATCTTATATGTTAGTTGTTCTTTTGCCTTACATACTCGGTACATTAACCGTACTGACTCTCTTATTGCGCGGGAGGCTGCATTCATGTCCGCAGGTTTAGGTAGACCGACAGGCGGTCCAGCTCAGTTAGACTTCCACTCAGCAGTAGTCGGTGTGCTCCACTTGATCCGAAGCTACTGTCTATTTTTGGTATGCCATTTTGAGATGTATATCCATATATGGGTATGGCGGGGCCCTGTCCCATCCTTTCTGGCTGACTTTTATTCCATTAGAGGTACGCCGTAACGGTTGTATGTAGTTGGCACGTGATGTAGCCTTGTCAGCTCTTATTCTTTTGTTGTACAGCATATGTGGCAGCCTAGTCGGCTTGCATTGTTATTTTCAGTATATATATATATATATATATATATATATATATATATATATATATATATATATATATATATATGTATGTATATATATATATATAGACATATATATGTATGTATACACCGATAGTTGATGGTTCTTGATGCATATCTCATGGTGTTGTTCTTGTCTAAGTCAGTATAATTCGGTTATAAGTCGCGTATGGGCCACCCTATCCTTCAGTGAGCTCCAGGTACGAGTATAGGGGGTGCTTGGTCATTATAGGTCAGGCACTCGTCACGACTCATTGGTTTGGGTCGTGAAAGAAGTGGTATCGAACGATTCCATCCCAGGGTTATCTCTGGATCGTGTCTAATAGAGTGTTGTTTATGGGTGTGTCGTGCACTACACTTATAAACATGAGGCCACAAGATATCAAGGAAATTGTCATTCTTTCTCTCTTAGATCATGCGATAGAGTCGTGTGTTAAGAGTTCGCCTTCTAATAATTTGTTATGATTTCAACGATGCCTCGCACGAAAGCTACAGCTACCCAGAAGGGCCAGGGAGTGGCTGGTGAGGCCAGTAGCCATATTCAGTGAACTACTAGGGCTCAAGGTGAGTCTCAGAGTGAGAGCCCATCTCAGACTTCGCATACCCGCCTCCGGCCACACGTCCCGGTGCCTCCGGTCCCTCGGCCCGGATGCGCGGGTGTTAGTTATTGACTAGATTTGTAGCCGCTCAGGCTCAGTGTCAGGGAGTTGGTGTTGATCAGGGAGACCGAGCAGGTAGTGCGAGGGTTAAGACTTTCCTTGGATTAGATCCTCCAGATTTCTCCGTGTTGAGGTAAAATATGGACCCCCCAGGACTTTATTGATAGTATTTAGACGACTTTGAGGGTTATGCACGTTGATGAGGTCGAGTCAGTGGAGTTGGCTTCTTATAGGCTCCGTGATGTTGCAGTGCAGTAGTATCAGACATGGGAGCTGTCTAAGGGAGAGAATAGCCCTCCAGCCATTTGGTAAGAGTTTTCAAATGCCTTTATTCATCATTATTTTCCTCCAGAGGTTCAGCAGCCCGGAGCAGACAGGTTTTTACACATTCAGCAGGGCAGTATGAGTGTTCAGGAGTACAGTGTATACTTTGATTCATTAGCTAGATATGCCCCTGCTATGATGGCTGAGATGGAGGATCGAGTTCATCGTTTCGTGGCTAGTCTAGGGCCACATTTGATTGATGAGTGTACGACAGCGGCGTTACAGCTGGGTATGGATATTTCCCGCATACAGGTATATACACAGAATCTGGAAGATCGTAAGCGTCAGCGGAGGACAGAGCGTGAACGTGACCGAGGCTATGGCAAGAGGGCTAGATCTTTAGATATGGTTGATGAGTTCGGAAGGAAGGACGAGAACATTCGTATCCATTTCATTACGCAAGAGTGCACCTCTGTTATACCCCGTACTTCGTACGTTGGAATATTCTAAGTTGGTTGCGACGAGTTATGGACAAGACTTTTAATTTTCGGTTTTTGTCGATTGTTTTTTTTGTTTCAATGCATAAGTTGCATATTCATCTTTTGTTGGTATGGAGTGTTAAGGGTAAGATTGGAATAAGGAAAAATTAGAGAATGAAAGTTGGAAGAATTTGGGACCAAAAAATGAATTATGGAAAGTTGGCTATTATTTGAAAAACCCCATAAGTGGCCGGCCACATGTGATGTGGGCCATGGCCACATGGGAGCTTATTACATGCTTATATAAGGATGACAAGGGATCATTTTCCTCATCTTCATCTCTTAGAAAAATCAAGAAACATGGAGAAAGATGAAGAAGGAGAAAACGGCTAAGGAAGAAAAAAAATGGAAGACCAAAAGTGACCATGGAAAATTATTTTCTTCTAGGTTTTCTACTCCTTGGAAGGTCCTAAGCATCATGAAGTAGTTGGTGGAAGCAAGCAAAGCCTTATTTTTGCAAAAACAAGCTTTAATCGAATGGAAGAATTGGGTGAAGAAGGTATGGTTTGATTCTCTTTTATATGTTATGCATGGTTGTGTATGTTGTGAAGTGTGGGAATGAAAAGAAAATCATGAAAACATGCATGTTGAGGGCGACCGTGAGTGTGTGTGTGTAACCGTGTATATGTGTGTGTGTAGGGGGTGAAGAATTAATGGTATTTAACATGTTTGTATGATTGTTGTAGTGTGTAAAAATGGATGAAAAATCATGGGATTGATGTATGTTGGTGTTGGCCGAATAGGGGCTGTTTTTGGTAGCCTATAGCGAATTGATTTTACTTGGTATTTTGGTCGTTGTTGTCATGGATTATGCGATGAGAATGAATGTATTGAATGATTCAAGTTGAATATGTAATTGTGGTGTGGTGGCGAGTATGTGTAGTATAGCGTGGAAATGAAGACTTAGTTTTATTTAGTGCAATTTGGTTGTTGTGTTGTGAAATATGTGAAGAAAATGAGAGCTTAATGGTCCAAATTGAAGTGTGGTTGTTGTTGGGCTGTTTTAAAACTAATGTGATTTTAGTATGGTTTTTTTGTATTTTTGAGATCAATGTTGTTAAAGTATGGATTGTTAGTATGGTTTATGAGTTTGGAAGAAAGAAATATGTTGTTGATATTTCCTTGGATTTGAAAGGTTTTGGGTTGCCTTATGTTTAGGTTGGGTTGTTTGGAATAATTTTGTGGATTGTTGGAAATGTTTTTGAATCGCGTTTGAAAGGTTTGAATTGTTATTTGAATATGCGATCGTTGATATTAGTTTGGAAATATGTAGCTAAGTTGAATATAATTGGAATGTTGTCAAGTATGTGGAAATGACTTGTTAGTGTTAGAATGCGTTTGAAATTACTTATTGATGTTGTTGGAATGGTTGTTGGTATTGTTGTTGAAGATTTGGCCGAGTTAAATTCTCGGGGGCGTCCAAGTTATAGGGGAAGTGCTGCCCAAAATTCTGTAGAAAAAGTAGTGGCTTGGAATTGAATTCTTCGACGCTTATGGCTAATGTTCGACGCCTATTGACGTTGTTGTAGATTTTGAGAAGCCGAGATTTGAGTTTGGATTAGCTTAGGAAGCAATCAAGGTATGTGAAGCTTACCCTTCTTTTCTTTTTGGCATGTCTTAGACGGAATTAAGGTATGACATGATTTGTGCTTCGGGTAACTCCGTTTCGTAAATTTCGAGTATGTTTGTGATTCGTAGTTGCTTGATGTTGGCATCCTTAGTATGGTCCGCATGTCTTGGATATGATTGAGTTTGAAATGCTGCGTAAGCGATTCTTATATGTTTCTTGATATTCGTATCCTTAATGCGGTCGAGCTATGATCCTTATGTCTTTGTATGATTAAATTTCTAAGGTTGCAAAAGAGTTATATTTTCAAAAGAATTTTGTTTTCAAATGAGATATGTTCCTAAACGATTTCGAAACTACGAACGTCCATAACTTTCGACTAAGGGCTCGGATCGCTTTGATTTCTTCACAAATGATGTCATGACGAGTAAGGACTTAAATTTTTATAGGCGGGCCCGGATTGGGTTGACGCTCGTCCGTGGGTCCCGCGACTTTTCTATGTTGGTTTTAAATGACCTATTTTTTTAAAAGGGATTTAATACGACCACTTTTCCGATCCCAAGCATGATTATTTATTTTGCTGTCGAGTTGGAAATAAGGATTTTATGCCCATGATTTTGATACGTAACTATGGTTTTTGAAGTTCGGTTTGATATGTCCGAGGGGATTCGGAAGAAAACTTTGATTTGACTATGGTTTTGGTTTCGAACCAATAGTTCGCTTTGGTTATTCGGTTGAGTTTGAAATGATGATTTGTATGATTATGGCTACTTACGATCTGCTCGTGCATTTTTTGTGTTACCTCTTTCACTACGGATCCGGAACCGGTATATGATCGTGCGCACTATAATATACTACGGTGTTATCTTTGTGTTACGGTTCCCGAGACCTCGCCATAGGGGCGGGTTCCGTTTATGGAGTTATCTTTGTGATATGGCTTATGATATGTTGTGATGGTGTGTTATGTTCGGGGATACGGAGATTTGAAACTTACGGTGTTATCTTGTGTTGTGGCGCCGGATAGGGTGGCGACCACGTTACGTCCGCCGGGTCCTATGGACCGCATTTGATATGTGATGATGTATGACGATATGATGAGTTTGTTCTTGATGGTGGGGCAAACCCAATGATGAAGCAAAATCCACATTGGTTTAGGCAAATCCACATCGGTTAATGTTATTTCATGTACGGATTATGATGTGTTCGGTATGAGTATGTATAATTTGTGTGTCGGATGTAAGTACTTGGGTAATTGGGTGGTTACAACTTCACTTTCTGTACTCCCCACTTGGGTTAGGACCTCGTTTGATGTATGCTATGCTTTACATGCTTAGTACATATTTCGTACTGACCCCCTTTCTTCGGGGGCTGCGTTTCATGCCGCGGTACCCACGGATGAGTAGGTGATGTTAGCGAGAAGATGCTCGGAAATTTGGATTGGCGAGCTCCACTTCCTCGGAGTCTTTGCCAGTCCGAGTGCTTGTATGGTATACGAGACGTTAGTAGAGACTTTGCGAACGAGTGTCGAGTGTATGATATGTCGGGTCACATTTTTGTAAGCGGCTATGTAAGCCGGTGTGTTTGTATGCATTATGCTACCGATGTGTTTGGCAATGATATTTCATGTGGGTGCCTTATATTACGGTTTTCATACGATTGCGAGATTTTATTTGGTTTGAAAAAAAAAACGAAAGGCATGTTTGTTTTCGAAAAAATTTTCATTACGTGCGTATGTTATGTTTTGTGGGCCCGTATGGTTATGAGTATTACGATAGTCGGCGGGTTCGCTCGGCCCTAAGTAAGGGTCGGGTGTCCATCATACCCTATCGGAAATTAGGGTGTGACAAAGTGGTATCGGAGCGGTTCGTCCTAGGGGTTGTCGAAAGTCGTGTCCGGTAGAGTCTTGTTTATGGTGTGTTGCGCGCCACATTTATAAACAGGAGGCTACGGGGCATTTAGGATAGTTACTCTTCTTTCATATCTGAGATCGTGCCGTAGAGCCAAGTCATAGGAGATGGGACTCCTTACCCTGATTTGTGATTGCAGCTGAAGAATGACCACGTGGAAGGAAGTGAGGGACGATGTTGGAAGTCACAAAGTACGCGAGGGTAAGTAAAGGTATGAAAGACTATATGTTGGCAAGGATATGGGACTCACGATTGAATACAAGTTGAAGACTAAAGGGGAAAGCAAATAAGAAAGTGTAACGGTGTACCGTTTGAGTTGGGCATACGAGGTATGTTTACCATTTGTGATTGTTGATGATATTAAATAAAGAGAATGAGTATGGGTTTGCGATATGATATGATATATATATGTATGTTGTATGTTGTGAGGCATTGTTGGTATTTCATGCGTGCGAGTTTTGAGATAGTGACAATTAAGGAAACTTTAAAATTTTCTATGAAAAAAAAAAAAAAAAAAAAAAAAAAAAAAAGAGAGGAGAATGAGGTATGGGTTTGTAATACGACTTGAAAGGGGTCGTGCCGATGGTAACAGTGAGATTAAGACAAGAGTACAGAGGGAAGAATTGCGATGTATATGAATGAATTGTGTGTGATAGTTGTAAAAGAGACTCCCCCGGGCGCTTGTAAGACCCCGTAAGGCTAGTTGAACATTCGAGGATGAATGTTCTAAAGGGGGAAAGGATGTTATACCCCGTACTTCGTACGTTGGAATATTCTAAGTTGGTTGCGACGAGTTATGGACAAGACTTTTAATTTTCGGTTTTTGTCGATTGTTTTTTTTGTTTCAATGCATAAGTTGCATATTCATCTTTTGTTGGTATGGAGTGTTAAGGGTAAGATTGGAATAAGGAAAAATTAGAGAATGAAAGTTGGAAGAATTTGGGACCAAAAAATGAATTATGGAAAGTTGGCTATTATTTGAAAAACCCATAAGTGGCCGGCCACATGTGTGTGTGTGGGCCATGGCCACATGGGAGCTTATTATATGCTTATATAAGGATGACAAGGGATCATTTTATCATCTTCATCTCTTAGAAAAATCAAGAAACATGGAGAAAGATGAAGAAGGAGAAACGGCTAAGGAAAAAAAAAATGGAAGACCAAAGTGACCATGGAAAATTATTTTCTTCTAGGTTTTCTACTCCTTGGAAGGTCCTAAGCATCATGAAGTAGTTGGTGGAAGCAAGCAAAGCCTTATTGTTGCAAAAACAAGCTTTAATCGAATGGAAGAATTGGGTGAAGAAGGTATGGTTTGATCTTCTCTTTTATATGTTATGCATGGTTGTGTATGTTGTGAAGTGTGGGAATGAAAAGAAAATCATGAAAACATGCATGTTGAGTGTGTTGTGAGTGTGTGTGTGTAGTGTATATGTGTGTGTGTAGGGGTGAAGAATTAATGGTATTTAACATGTTTGTATGATTGTTGTGGTGTGTAAAAATGGATGAAAAATCATGGGATTGATGTATGTTGGTGTTGGCCGAATAGGGGCTGTTTTTGGTAGCCTATAGCGAATTGATTTTACTTGGTATTTTGGTCGTTGTTGTCATGGATTATGCGATGAGAATGAATGTATTGAATGATTCAAGTTGAATATGTAATTGTGGTGTGGTGGCAGTATGTGTAGTATAGCGTGGAAATGAAGACTTAATTTTATTTAGTGCAATTTGGTTGTTGTGTTGTGAAATATGTGAAGAAAATGAGAGCTTAATGGTCCAAATTGAAGTGTGGTTGTTGTTGGGCTGTTTTAGAACTAATGTGATTCTAGTATGGTTTTTTTGTATTTTTGAGATCAATGTTGTTAAAGTATGGATTGTTAGTATGGTTTATGAGTTTGGAAGAAAGAAATATGTTGTTGATATTTCCTTGGATTTGAAAGGTTTTGGGTTGCCTTATGTTTAGGTTGGATTGTTTGGAATAATTTTGTGGATTGTTGGAAATGTTTTTGAATCGCGTTTGAAAGGTTTGAATTGTTATTTGAATATGCGATCGTTGATATTAGTTTGGAAATATGTAGCTAAGTTGAATATAATTGGAATGTTGTCAAGTATGTGGAAATGACTTGTTAGTGTTAGAATGCGTTTGAAATTACTTATTGATGTTGTTGGAATGGTTGTTGGTATTGTTGTTGAAGATTTGGCGAGTTAAATTCTCGGGGGCGTCAAGTTATAGGGGGAAGTGCTGCCCTTAAAATTTGGTAGAAAAAAGTAGTGGCTTGGAATTGAATTCTTCGACGCTTATGGCTAGTGTTCGACGCCTATTGACGTTGTTGTAGATTTTGAGAAGACGAGATTTGGACGTTTGGATTAGCTTAGGAAGCAATCAAGGTATGTGAAGCTTACCCTTCTTTTCTTTTTGGCATGTCTTAGACGGAATTAAGGTATGACATGATTTGTGCTTCGGGGTAACTCCATTCGTAAATTTCGAGTATGTTTGTGATTCGTAGTTGCTTGATGTTGGCATCCTTAGTATGGTCCGCATGTCTTGGATATGATTGAGTTTGAAATGCTGCGTAAGCGATTCTTATATGTTTCTTGATATTCGTATCCTTAATGCGGTCGAGCTATGATCCTTATGTCTTTGTATGATTAAATTTCTAAGGTTGCAAAGAGTTATATTTTTATTTTGTTTCAAAAATTTTGTTTTCAAATGAGATATGTTCCTAAACGATTTCGAAACTACGAACGTCCGTAACTTTCACTAAGGGCTCGGATCGCTTTGATTTCTTCACAAATGATGTCATGACGAGTAAGGACTTAAATTTTTATAGTAGCGGGCCCGGATTGGGTTGGCGCTCGTCCGTGGGTCCGCCGACTTTTCTATGTTGGTTTTAAATGACCTATTTTTTTAAAAGGGATTTAATACGACCACTTTTCCGATTCAAGCATGATTATTTATTTATGTATTTGTCGAGTTGGAAATAAGGATTTTATGCCCATGATTTTGATACGTAACTATGGTTTTTGAAGTTCGGTTTGATATGCTCCCAAGGGGGGATTCGGAAGAAAACTTGATTTGACTATGGTTTTGGATTTTCGAACCAAGGGTTCGTTTTGATCATTCGGTTGAGTTTGAAATGATGATTTGTATGATTATGGCTACTTACGATGCTCGTGCGTTTTGTGTTACCTCTTTCACGGATCCGGGCGGTATATGATCGTGCGCACTATAATATACTGCGGTGTTATCTTTGTGTTACGGTTCCGAGACCTCGCCATAGGGCCGGGTTCCGCTTATGGAGTTATCTTTGTGATATGGCTTATGATATGTTGTGATGGTGTGTTATGTTCGGGGATACGGAGATTTGAAACTTGGTGTTATCTTTGTGTTGTGGCGCCGGATAGGGTGTCGACCACGTTACATCCCGCCGGGTCTATGGACCGCATTTGATATGTGATGATGTATGACGATATGATGAGTTTGTTCACCGATGGTGGGGCAAACCCAATGATGAGCAAAATCCCACATTGGTTTAGGCAAATCCACATCGGTTAATGTTATTTCATATGACGAGATTATGATGTGTTCGGTATGAGTATGTATAATTTGTGTGTCGGATGTAAGTACTTGGGTAATTGGGTTGTTACGACTTCACTTTTTGCCCTTTCCCACTTCGGTTAAGACCTCGTTTGATGTATGCTATGCTTTACATGCTCGGTACATATTTCGTGCGGCCCGCTTTCTTCGTTGCGTTTCGTACGCGGTACCCACGGATGAGTAGGTGATGTTAGCAGAAGATGCTCCAGCTGGATTGGCGAGCTCCACTTCCTCAGTCTTTGCCCGGTCCGAGTGCTTGTATGGTATACGAGACGTTAGTAGAGACTTTGCGAACGGTGTCGAGTGTATGATATGTCGTTGTTTTGTAAGCGGCTATGTAAACGGTGTGTTTGTATGCATTATGCTACCGATGTGTTTGGCAAGCGGCTATATAAGCCGAAGTACTGTTGTGCCTTATATTACAGTTTTCATACGATTGCAGATTTTATTTGGTTTGAAAAAAAAAACGAAAGGCATGTTTGTTTTCTGAAAAATTTTCATTACGTGCGTATGTTATGTTTTGTGGGCCCAGTATGATTATGTGTATTACGAGAGTCTGCGGGTTCGCTCGGCCCTAAATAAGGGTCGGGTGCCCGTCATGCCCTATCGGAAATTAGGGTGTGACAACCTCCGCGGTTTTCGGGCCGAGGTGGAGGACGGCCTTTTATTTCGGGAGCGTGTCGAGGTTCTAAAGCTTCGGGGTTTGCGATACGCATTTTACATTCGGCCCGGTGAGACCACCTTTGCCACGTTGTTCCGGTGAGGTGATTTGTACGAGGTGGGAACGGTCTAACGGGGATCGGATGCTTGTTATGCTTGTGGCCGGCCGAGGGACCATATGATGAGGAGTGTCGTCGAGGGTGGTGGGGCATCGTTCAGCCTACAGGGTCCATAGCTAGTTCTTCTTCATCTGTACGCCCTTCAGGGCACGGTTCTTAAGTACCAGCAGGACGTGGTAGAGGAAGGGGTTGAGCATCTGGTTCAAGCAGTCCTCAAAACCGCATTTATGCATTAGTTGGTAGGAAGAATTGTGAGTCATCTCCTTATGTTGTCACATGTATATTGTCAGCCTCCTCCTATGATGTATACGCACTGATTGACCCAGGTTCCACCTTATCGTATATTACTCCATTTGTTCTTAATAAAGTTTGGAATAGAACCTGAATTGATTGAACCGTTTGAGGTGTCTATGCCAGTTGGTGGTCCAATTATAGCTAGGCAAGTATATCGAGGCTGTGTAGTGATAGTTTGTAATCGCCATACCCTAGCAGATTTGATTGAGTTAGGCATGATTGATTTTGATATTATCATGGGAATGGATTGGTTGGCTTCCTGTTATGCTAATGTTGATTGCAAAACAAAGATAGTTCGATTTCGGGGGACGAGCCGGTCCTAGAGTGGAAGGGTAATCTTTGCTTCACCAAGGGGTAGTTTATTTCCTACCTTAAGGCGAGAAAGATGATCGAAAAAGGTATATTTATCACCTGGTTCGAGTCCGGACATGTGCAAGCGAGTCAACGACCCTTCGGTCTGTCCATCGTCGGTTGTCAATGAGTTTCCACAGGTGTTTTCAGAAGAGCTTCCAGGCATTCTGCCACAATGGGAGATTGATTTTACTATTTATTTATTACCAGATACTTAGCCAATATCTATTCCTCCTTATAGAATGGCACCTGCGGAGTTGAAAGAATTGAAGGAGCAGCTGCGAGACTTACTCGAGAAGGGTTTTCATTACGCCCAGTACATCGCCATGGGGAGTGCTGATATTATTTGTAAGGAAGAAGGATGGCTCTTTGCGAATGTGTATTGATTACAGGCAATTGAATAAAGTTACTATAAAGAATAAATAAATGCTTCCGAGGATTGATGATTTATTTGACCATTGCGAGGTTCAAATATTTCTCGAAGATAGATTTGAGATCGGGATATCATCAGGTTAGGGTGAAGGAGGAAGACATTCCGAAGAAGACATTCTGGACTATATATGGGCACTATGAGTTCCATGTCATGTCACTCGGTTAACTAATGCTGCACTGTATTTATGGACTTGATGAATCGTGTATTCAGACCTTTCTTAGATTTGTTCGTGATTATGTTTATAGATAATATTCTGGTTTATTCACCGTCAGAGGCTGATCATGCAGATCATCTACGTGCAGTGCTTAGAATTCTTCGAGATAGAGAATTATATGTGAAGTTTTCCAAGTGTGAGTTCTGGTTGAACTCTGTGGCTTTTCTTGGTCACATTATTTCAGATGAAGGTGTTAGGGGGGATACTCAAAAGTTGAAGCTGTGAAGAATTGGCCAAGGCCCACGACACTAACAGAGATACGTAGTTTCTTGGGCCTAGCAGGATATTATAGAAGGTTCGTGGAAGGATTTTTCTTCTCTTTCAACCCCAAATTTACCCAAAAAGGCCCGCTGGGAAA
>NW_026718124.1:0-13184 GCF_029784015.1 Lycium ferocissimum
AAAAGATGAATATACGACTTATGCATTGAGACAAAATCAACAAAACCGGAAATTGAAAGTCTTGTCCATAACTTGTCGCAACCAACTTAGAATATTCCAACGTACAAAGTACGGGGTATAACACTGGGTGTTCCGTAAAGTTTCGGCTATGAAGGGAGTGATGAGATTTGGTAAGAAGGGTAAGTTGAGCCCTCAATATATTGGGCCATATAAGATCATTGGTATAGTGGGTACGGTGGCATATGAGCTAGAATTGCCTTCTGAGTTAGAATCAGTATATCCAGTATTTCATGTATCAATACTTTGTAAGTGTATCAGAGATCCTATACGAGTGATACCAGTGAAAGACATCCAGGTGACCGAGCAGTTATCATACGAGAAGGTTCCAGTGGCTATATTGGATAGGAGTCCGTCGGTTGCGGACCAAGGATGTAGCTTGTTAAAGTCTTGTGGAGGATAAAAATGTTAAGGAAGTTGACTTGGGAAGCGGGAGAGGCAACGAAGACGGAGTACCCGCATTTGTTCCCGCAAGATGGGAGGTTCGATCCGAGGCATTATCGCCCTGTGTATTATTTTATTTCGGGGCTTGTTGCGATTGGTCGTGTGAGGCCATGACATTGTTTGTTATAGTATGTGGCCCTCTCGTGGCATTATTTTGGGTTGTTGCATCTTTGGGTGGATTGGTATAAAGTACGGAAAACTCGCTGAAATTTTTGTAACCCAAAGATTGTTCGAACATTCGAGGACGAATGTTCCTAAGCGGAAGAGAATGTTACACCCCTCGTATTCGTAGTGGTAGAACCTATGATTTTCTAGTCGGGTATGCCCTTGGAATAGAGACTCGAGCTTGAGTTTGGAGGTAGAAAATGTCTTATCCCATGTACAAGGGTACCAACAGATATTCCTGGCAACTTATAGAGTTAAAAGTTGAGCGAATCGAATTGACGCGAACTGAACTGAATCAGAAAAATCTGTTGAACACCAGTAATCGTCGACAGGTCATTAACATGCTCGACGGGCCGTCGATGTGCGGCGTCAACAGGATCCCGCAGCCTTGCATCTGCAGGCACAGGTCGACAGGAGCAAGTCGACGGGCCGCCGACCTGCTCGTCGAACCGGACGCTGTAGCCTTTTTGGCTTTCAAGTATAAATATGTGGTCCACGATCCTATTTTATATTTTTCTCCTTCCAAAAATTAGAAAACCCTAATATTCTCTCCCAATATTTTCCATCATATTAGTGAAGATTTGACAAGACTCGAACCCCGTAAACCCGAGATGGTGAAAAGGAAGGTTGCTTCTAGGGTTTCTTCAATGTTGTGAAGTTGGAAAGTTGAAGTTGGAGTGAATCTTGGGATTCTTGATCCCTCAAGGTATGTACATGATTTCTACCCTTATATTTAAGTTGGTTATCAAGAGTTTAGTGATGTTAAGTGAAGAGAAGGTAATTCTGGAAGTGTTAAGTTGATGAAGAACAAGATAGTGACTTAGGGTTATTTTAAGAGATGATTGGGAAGGGATTTGAATATATTTTTTGATATATATATATATATGTGTGTGTGTTCTCATTGTTAATGTAAGTATTGTAGTTGATGTGGGATCGAATGACAAGTTGGAGAGTTGTAAGCTTACAAGGACATTATTGTCTATAGTTCGTTGAGCTTTATACGCATTTGAGGATGGTTAGTAAGCGAAGTAAATAGCCTAATTAAGCCCTATGCTATCTTAATTGTAGACTTGCAAGTTCAAGAGGTAGAAGATGGGCGATTACGTATACTTCAAGGTATAATAAGACTAACCTTTCCTTCTTTTGGCATGATCCCATGATATGATCCAACAAGCGAGTAAGCGACATTCCATATTACTCTACTCTTAGAAGTATTCGAAGTACTTCAGTCTTTGATGTTCATGTACCCCATTTATGAGTGATCCTTCTGTTCGTGGGTCCAGTCTTACGTAGCCAGTTCTGTTCATACAGTTCATTCATGCATTACATTCATTATATATTTAGGTACATTGACTCATGACTAGAAGGCATTATATACGCATTACTACTATGATGATGATATTGATTATGGCCACAGAGGAGCCAACATGATATGACGAGATGCCATAGAGGCTTACAGGCGTTATATACGCACATACATCAGGCGTTATACACGCACACATATTAGGCGTTATATACGTACACATATAGATGCACGACCATCATTGATAAGTATGAGCATGCATATTATGTGCCCACAGAGGCATTGTTAGTTACACAGACTTATACAGATTTAGGCATATACTAGTTCATACAAGTACATGCAATCGTATCATTTCGATTTATGAGTTCAAATCTTATCCATGATTCTCATGTATATATGTTGTTGTTCTTATGCCTTACATACTCGGTACATTATCCGTCATCGACTCCCCGTTGTGCTCGGGGGCCGCGTTCACGCCCGCAGTACGGGGAGAGATTGTGTGGTCTAGCCAAGTCGGACCTCTGCATCTAGCATGGTCGCGCACGCTCCATTCGATCCCGGAGCTACGATCGATTTCGTATGCCTCTTTTGGAGATGTGTATTCACATAGGTATGACGGGGCCTCGTCCCGTCCTTTCTACAGCTTTATTCCGAAAAAGAGAGGTACGTAGACAATTGTATGTAGCTGGGATCGATGATGCGGCCTTGTCGGCTTTCTATTCTTTTGTGTCTGTTATGTGGCGACCTATACTTAGCCGGCTTGCTCTTTTCCGCATGTTGTGTATGTGTATGTTGATTGTACGGAGTTCTAATGTTTTCTTCTTATGAGATTAGTTTATGCCATTTATGGGCCTTGATGTTCAGTATATCTCAAATAAGTATTTAGGGGTGTTTGGTCGCTAGAGGTCAGACTCCCGTCACGGCTCATCGGTTTGGGTCATGACAGAAGTGGTATCAGAGCAGTTTCGTCCTAGGGTTGTCTACTTACCGTGTCTAGTAGAGTCTTGTTTATGGGCGTCTTGTACACCACACCCATAAACAGGAAGCTACAGGACATTTAGGATGATGTCATTCTTTCTCTCTTAGATTGTACGATAGAGCCCTGTGTTAAGCGTTCGCTTCGATGAAGCGGTTTCCGATTTCAAATATGCCCCGTAAGAAAGCTACCTACCTAGAAGGGCAAAGAAGTCTTTTTGCCCGGTGAGGCTACTAGCCGTACCCGACAGGCCACGAGGGCCCAAGAGGCGATTCAGAGTGAGGGGCCGTTTGAGATATTGCATACCCCGGCTGACACATTCGATCCCTCCCGCCTAGGAAGCGAGAGGCCCAGGATGTTCGGGATCTTTGTACGGTTGGTGACCAGATTAGTTGCCGCCTAGGCACAGCGGCAGGGAGTTGGTGCTGACCCAGTAGACAAGGCTAGTAATTCGAGGGTTAAGACCTTCCTTGGGTTAGGTCCTCCTGAGTTTTCTGTGGTAAAGCAAAATATGGACCCCAGGATTTAATTGATGGTATGCAGAGGACCTTGAGGTTTATGCACGTGGATGATGTTGAGTCTGTAGAGTTGGCTTCATATAGACTCCGGGATATTTCGATACAGTGGTATCAAGCATGGGCATTAGCTAGGGGAGAAAATGCCCCTCCAACAGTATGGCGAGAGTTCTCAGATGCTTTTTTTCACCATTATTTGCCTCCAGAGGTTCGATGGGCCGAGCACACAGGTTCCTATGTATTGAGCAGGGCAGTATGAATGTGCAAGAGTATTGTGTATGCTTTGATTCCTTGGCTAGGTATGACCCATCTATAGTGGGCGAGATAGAGGATAGAGTTCATCACTTCGTGGCTGGGTTAGGGCCACACTTGATAGATGAGTGCACGGCCGCTGGCATTACGGACGGCATGGATATCTCCCGTATACAGGCGTATGCACAGAATTTGGAGGATCGTAAACGCCAGCGGCGAATAGAGCGCGAGCGCGACCGGAGCCGTGGTAAGAGGGCTAGATCTTTCGATATGGTTAGTGAGTTCGGGGGAGGACAGAGACAGCAGCATCCCAGGTATTCTTATCAGCCGGCAGGGAGTGCACCTCCGCGATTTCCAGGTCCGAGGTTTGACCGGTCTTCTTATTCCGGAGCAGGCCAGAGTTCTAGAGCGTCAGGTTCTCAGTACCGGCCAGAGTCAGGCCAGATGAGGCCCCCTTTGCCACGATGTGCCCAGTGTGGCAAGTTACATGCAGGTCAGTGTCGGTTGGGCTCAGATGGTTGCTATACTTGTGGGCAGTCAGGCCACAGGATGAGGGAGTGCCCGATGGGGGTTGGTACAGGTATGGTTCAGCCTACAGGGTCTGTGGCTGGCTCTTCTTCTGCAGTGCGCCCTCCAGGGCAGGTTTTTCAGACGCCAGCAGGGCGAGGTAGGGGGAGGAGTGGAGCATCCAGCTCGAGCGGTCCTCAGCACCGCGAGACGTCTCCTGATGTTGTTACAGGTATATTATCAGTTTCCTCCCATGATGTTTGTGCACTGATTGATCCAGGATCCACTTTATCATATGTTACGCCCTTTGTTGCCGGAAGGTTTGGGGTAGAGCCCGAGTTGATTAGACCTTTTGAGGTGTCTATGCCAGTTGGTGATCCGGTTATAGCTAGGCGGGTATACCGAGACTGTGTTGTTATAGTTTGTGACCGCCATACCATAGCAGATCTAATTGAATTAGATATGATTGATTTTGATGTTATTATGGGCATGTACTGGTTAGCTTCTTGTTATGCTAATGTTGATTGTAGAGCAAAGATGGTTCGATTCCAGTTTCCAAGCGAGCCAGTCCTAGAGTTGAAGGGCAATGCTGTTTCGCCTAGAGGTAGGTTTATTTCCTACCTTAAGGTAGACAAGATGATCAGAAAAGGATATATTTTTCATCTAGTTTGAGTTCAAGATGTGCAAGCAGAGTCGCCGACTCTTCAGTCTGTTCCTGTGGTTAATGAGTTTCCAGAAGTGTTTCCAGACGAGCTTCCAGGCATTCCCCCAGAGAGGGAGATTGATTTTGCTATTGACCTATTGCCAGACACTCAGCCAATATCTATCCCTCCTTATAGGATGGCACCTGCGGAGTTGAAAGATTTGCTCGAGAAGGGCTTTATCAGGCCTAGTACATTACCGTGGGGAGCGCCGGTGTAATTTGTGAGAAAGAAGGATGGCTCTTTGCGAATGTGTATTGATTATAGGCAATTAAATACTGTGACTGTAAAGAATAAGTATCCGCTCCCGAGGATCGATGATTTGTTCGATCAGTTACAACGCACTAAATATTTCTCGAAGATAGACTTGAGATCAGGATATCACCAGATCAGGGTCAAGGAAGAGGACATTCCCAAGACGGCATTCCGGACTAGATATGGCCACTATGAGTTTCGTGTTAGGTCATTCGGGCTAACTAATTGTTGTGCCCCATTTTGAACGGGGGTTCATGATAGTTTGCAACTTCACGGTTCTTCTAACTGGTTTTTAAAAAAAAAAGTTAGAGTCGCCACCTTATTTTTTAGGAAAATCAGGAAACCTATATGTATTTGTGTGTCTACTCCATTTTAGTCCACGAAACCTATGAGATTCTAGATAAGGGTTTTATTTACCCTGAGGGGAAGGTATTAAGCATCCCTCAGAGCCTGTCCGAAGACAGTCCTTAGACTTAGTTTAATTGAACACTAGAGAGGGATTATCTATTTGTTTATCATTATTATTACCTGTTTTCAAAATGTTATGACTTCATGAAAAGCTAGACTAGGTGATAATATACTAAGTATATACAGTGTATAAAAATGTATTTATATCAAATATCAAGTATTCATAAGGAATGTATAGTAAAAAAAGAATATATAAAAGAGTATAAAGAGAATGTACCTCATAAGTATAAAAGTATATCTGTTAGTACAAAGAGTGTATATATATGTTAGTGTAAAGAATGTGTAACTATATTAAGAATATAAAAAATGTAAGACTATGTAAAAATAAATATATCAAGGATATAAAGAATGTGCGTCTATGTAATGTGCATCTATGTATATTAAAAGAATGTAGGTATATTAAACATATAAAGAACATATTTCAAGTGTAAAAGAGTGTACGTCAAACCTAAAATGTATAAAGAATTGTATAACTAGTTATATTAGTGCATAAAGAATGTAATAATAATTTACGAATATTCATTGGTGTAAAGATTTTATATAACGGAATTATTCAGAAAAGTGAAGTTTATTTGGCTTGTTTCTACCGTTTAGTTAAAAAGAGTGTTTGTTTAATGAATATCCTATCAAAAGAATAAGGAACAAAATAATTGTAAAAAGTATTGGTAAAAAATAAGTACAAGGAATTGTGGATAAAAAATGAGTGAAAATGTGTAATGCCTCTAAAGAATAAAAGATTTGTAAATGGACGACTTAATATTTGCCTAGCGTCAAAATGTGAATTTAACTTAATTAAAATATGTATTAGTGTATACGAGACAATATAAAATGTAAGTTGCATTGAGAGTATATAAAGAATATAAAATAAGGGATGGACTAGTATTTTTGCCTAAAAGTCAAAAGTGTGAATTTATTTAACAAAGTATTTATACCAAATCAATTTAATCTAGTTATGAAAGTATTGACGACCTAAGTCTTGCCTAAGGCGAATGACAATTTTAAGTTTAACAAACAAGACGACGAGTAAATAAATATATCAACCCGTCATTCCATAAATAAAGCTTCCCCTATACTATGAGTTTATGTTTTGTACAGTTATATAAAAAAAATGCGGAAAGTAAATACAAACAGTGATTCGATGAAATCTTCGAATTCCTTCCGAGTGTCGTCTTCAGAATGTATCCCCGAGTACCTGTATAAACACTTAGTAAAAGTGTTAGTAAGAGAATAAATTACTATCGAATGAATTAAAGAAATAATGAATAAACTAAAAATAAATAAATAAAAACCTGTCTTTTGTACATGGGAGGCCTTGGAAATCGACGGAAATTTCTTCATCGGCCCTTTGGGTTTAGGATTCGCCCAAATGAGTTTAAATAAAAGCGATAAAAGGGTGTAACCGACGAGTAGTATTTTTCGGGCATAGAACCAACAATGATATTTGTAAAAATAATGTAAAATGTGTAAAATCAGTCCAAACAATTAGCAACAATGCGACAGTAGTAAAAACCACCGGAAAAAATGACAAGAGGTTGTCGGGAAGTGTCACAAAATAGTCAACGGAGAATAAAATCAATCCCTTGTGGAGCAACCATCAATCAAACAGAACAACAACAACCCAACATTAACACCAATAGGCAGTAACGAAAATAATAGCAAAACAAATCAGCAATGGTAATACTTGGAGCAAAAATAATCACGAACAAAACTTGAGGATCGTCGGAGAAATTGGAGCTACGCCAGATCTTTATTCTGTCCGGCCAGATCTGAACATTCACAACCTGAAATAAAGCAAAAATAAAACGTGAAAGAGAGAGAAAGGGGAAGGGGAGCAGCGACTGGTTCGCGGTGGTGGCGCTGATGGTGTTTGACGGAGATGGACCAGAGGTGGGGGTGCTTAATGGTTGAGCTCAGATTTATATACCGACAAACAAAGAAGTTTGGCATTTTAGGCAAACAATCTCCCAACTCATGACTCGAATGCCACATAGGACTTAAAACTAATCCCAAAGAAACTTAATGACATCCTTATCATGTTGGAATCATTTATTCAATTTTTATACAATTATCGAAAACAAAGTGCTAGCTTAATCATTTTTGTTTGAAATTTCAAAGTCAAGGATAAGGAAACAACTGTGAAGGGCTTCGTCCGTACTGGAAAAGAAATTGAGAAAAAAATGATATTACCGTTGTGGACGAAAGGACAGTCGACGTGGTTGTTACCTTTTCCGATAAGGGCGTGTTTGGTTGCTGGCTGTGGTTGAAGAAGAAAAAATGGGTCGTTTGGCTTTAAAATTCTGAAAATTGTGAAGGCTTAAGAGAGGAAAAGAAATCTGGAAAATTATGTGTGTAGTGTGTGTAAATGAAGACAAAGGATGAAAAAATAACATTAAACCCCCCAACTTCTTTTATAAAATAAAGTGACCCATTTTATTGTCCAAAAAATATAAAGTCATACCCCCTTGTCCCCTCAATGCTCATTTTAATCTTTGGGTTATTGTCCAATGGGGATTTCACCCTTTTAACCAATGTATAAAAATCTATTAATCAATGGATCAAGAACCCAACCCATCACCTCAAATGTCAACTTTTTAAAAGGTGAGAGACCTTGACTTGATCGAATTTTTGCTCTTTGTTTAAAAATTAATTGCTCCAATTTTCTCTGCACTGACGGACTATACTAAAATATAATTAACTAATATATGTATAAATAATAATGTAAGTAAAAAAATATAAATATTAATGTATAAGATATAAAAATGTACTGCTATAAAATAAAGAAAAAATTATTAAATGCACAAAATGGTAGTATTACGCTTTACATGTGCAAAAATAATGATTCTTAAAAATGACAATAAATTGATAAAATTCCTAAAATAAGGATAATTATCGATAAATTGTCGAAAAATGCAAAAAATGTGTAAAAATGCTATTCCGTGCTCTTTAACGAATTAGGGCCCCCCAAAACGTTAATTTTAAGCACGTCGAGCCAAAATTAGGTGTCAACAGCTTGTCCCTCTTCGACCGGAGACGATAAAATAGTTTTCGGACGAAGACGTTGACGTGTAGCCTATTTTGGCTCGACAAAGAATTGCTAAAAGGATATGTATGGAGAAAGAAGCCAGACGTTGATAGAGCTTTGGCAATACTCTCAGTCCGTCGGCAGGGTTGTGATAAAAAGAAGAATGATAAAAAGGGAAGGATTGTTCAGGGCCGAAAAATATTCATGTACCCACTGTTATATCCCGTATTTTGTACGTCGGGATAATCCAAGTCAACCACGATAAGTTAAGGGCAAGACCATTCCGGGATACGAAGTCGAGGTTTTAACCACAATTGTATTTTAAGACATAAGTGTTCGTGATATTGTGGCATGGAAATATTAAGGAAACATTTGGGGTCAAATTTTATTTTTGGAAAGTATTTATGTCATGAAAAAGAAAAAAAAATAGGAAAATAAGGGCCATGTGGCCGGCCACCTTATGTGGGCCATGGCCACATGGTTGGCTAATATGTGGAATAAAAAGATGACTAAGTCATCTTATTTCATCATCCTCACCCTTAAATTTTCAAGAAACTTGGAGAAGGAGAAAAACAAGGCCATATTCGGCCATGACCAAGGAAACTTGAAGTTCAAGAATTGATCACCAAAAATTATTTTCTTCTAGTTTCTCTACTAATTGAAAGGTTCTCTACAACGTGGAGTAGTCGTTGGAACAAACAAAACACTTGTTCTTGCAAAGTAACATCCTAGCCGAGTGGAAAGAGTGGGTGAAGAAGGTATGGTTCAATCTTCTCTTTTATATGTTATGAATGATTTGTGGATGTTGTAGTATGTAGAAATGAATAAAAATCATGAAAATATAGATGTTGGGAGGTTGAGCCGTGTGTGTGGGTGTTGGCCGTGTGTGTGTGTCTTTGATGGGAGTAATGAATCGATGGTATTTAGCATGTTTGCATGATTGCTATAGTGTGTAAGAAAATGAATGAAATTCATGAAATTGTATGTGTTGAGGAGTGGCCGAATGTGGGTCGTTTTCGTATGTTAGGGAATGAAGTAATGCTATTTAGTGTTTTAGTTGTTGTCGTTGTGAATTCTATGTTGATAATGAGATTTTAATGATTCAAGTTGAAGTTGTAATTGTTGTGGGTTGATTTAGAAGTTCATATGATTTTTATGTAGATTCTATATTTATGGTAATAACATGGTTAACATATAGATTGTTGATGTAGTTTATGAGTTTTGGAAGAAGGAAATATGCTAGTGTTGTTCTCGGGTTTGGGGAGGATTTTGGGTGAATTGGAGTATTGTTGGGATTGTTGAAAATATTGTGCGAAGTGTTTAAAGCATTCTTGAATATTATTTGAATAGGTTTGGATTAGTAATTGAACGTATGAGCATGAATATTGGTTTGAATGTAAGTGGTTAAGTTGAATAAAATGAATGTTGTTGAATTATCTAGTAAAGGGTTGCTAATGCTAGAAGACATTTGGAATTGACTATTGATGTTGCTTGTATGTTGTTGGTATGGTTGTTGATGAATTTGGCCGAGTTGAATTCTCGGGGTGTTGCATTCGAGAGAAATGCCGCAGCCCAAATTCTCCGTAGAATTTGGTGTTTGTTTGGAATCGGGTTTCTAAATGCCTTTAGCTAACGTTTGATGTTTAATGACGTATTGTAGATCTCGGGAAGTCCGCGACGTAAGTTTGGATTAGCTTGGAGAGCGAGAACGAGGTATGTAAAGCTCACCCTTTCTTTCTTTGGCATGTCTTAGACGTAGGGAAATATCATACGAGCCTCGGGGTGATTCTATTCTTACGATCCGAGCGTGTCTCCGACTTTATTTCACCTCTTGATATTAACATTCTTAATGTAGACATGTTATGGTCCTTGTGTCCTTTGTATGTTTAAATTTTAAGTGTTCACAAGGAATTTTGTTTCAAAAGATCCCGAAACTACGAACGACCGTAACTTTCACAAAAAGGCTCGGATCGCCTCGATATGCTCGTGAAGGTTCCGTAGCGTAGGATGACTCTAACTCGCAGGTGGGCTCGGATTGGTGTGATACTTGTCCGCGGGCCCCCGAGACGTTCCGTTGTATAGTTCTAACGGTTTGATTGAAAGAACCTAATATGCTTACTATTCGACCCCCGAGTTTTGATTACTTATTTATTTACCGAGTATAAAACGATGATTGTTATGCGTATATAATTCGATACGTAGCTATGATTTCTAAAGTTCGGTTCGACATGTTCCGAGAGAGATGTCCGAAAAGGTACTTGACATAATTCTTGTCCGATTTTCAAATGATAGTTCGTTTTTAACTTATTTCATCGAGTCTTTGATATGATTTATGTGCATATGGTTTCTCACTATTCTGCTCGTGCCAAGCTCGTATGTCTTCCCGAGTCCTGGGCCGGGACACGCGTCGGCGCACGTTCCACCGCATTATTCACCGAGTCCCCTCACTAGAGGGCCGGGACACGCTATATATATATATATATATATATATAGATATATATGATGTGATGGTGTGATGAGATGGGGATGGCGGCCAGATGGCACCGATGATTCTATTCACCGAGTCCACTCGTTGTAGAGCGGGGACACGCTTGGCGTATATGCATATGTACATGATGATTATTTACTTATGTTTATGATAGGATCATGCATGATTTATGCTTAAAGGTAAGCCTTTCTCGGTACCGTACTCATGTTCCATACTCTCTATTTCGCACGATTTTGTTTACGGGATTCCAGCTACAGCTCGGACTATTGTACCCCCCCCTTTTTTTCGGGGTTGCGTTTCATGCCCCGGCCCTATACTTGTTTTGGGGGGAGCCGCCCGGCCCCCCGGGTCCCTACCCCGGCCCGGGTTTTTGGGGGTGCTTCTTTTTGTCCCGGGGCCACCCCTTTGGCCAAATTTTTTTTTTGTTTTAGTATATGTCTATTCAGGCCCACGGGGCCCCCCCCCCATATGATTTCCCTATCCTCTTAGAACCCTTTTTAGACATAAAATGGGCTTTGGAAAAACTTCGGCCGGTTTGGTTTATATTCCCGGTATAATAATAATAAGTGTCGCGATGTGTATTTTCTGTACGTAACCCCAAAATTTTGTAAAATAAGTAAGTGGAAATCAACCAAAAAAATTAGCCAAAAATGGCCGGGGGGTAACCCCCGAAATGTTTCAAATGCCGTGTCACAAAAGCCGGGGGGTTAAAATTTAAAACCCTTTTGGGAAAAATAAACCAACCCCCAAAATTCCTTTGAGTTCAATATCGCCAAACACGAGAATGGTCAATTAGTTGAAAATATAAAAATTGAATGTGGAAAATTTGATGTCCAATCAAATTTTCTCCTTGTTGGTTCCACAGTGTAGATAAAACGTGGAAGAGAGAAGAGAGGGAGTCGACCGTTGTGGGGGGGCTGTGGGGGAAGATATTGCGAGGGGTCGAATGGAGCCGATTTAAACGACACAAGGTTTGGCAAGGAAAAACCCATTTTCTGAAAGCCAATGTAGGGCTAAATTGGGGAAACCCTTAAAGCATCCTTTTTTGGTTTACCTTAAAAAATAAAACCATGTTGTTCAATTTTGTTTAAATTTTTCCCTGGGAAAACTTGAAAGGGTTCCCGATTGAAAGAAAATTTAAAAAAATTTCCCCTAAGAAAGGGGGGCGACGAATTTTAAAAACCGTTTGAGGGCGGCCTGTTAAAAAAGAAAATGGGTCGTTTTTCCTTAAAATACCCGAAATTTTTAAAGGAAAGGGGAAATAAAATAGCTGTAGGTGGGTAAAGAACTACAAATTTTAAAAAACCCCATTAATCCTACAAAATTTAAATACCCATTTTATTTTAAAAAAAATTTTTCCCCGCATTTTAAATTTGGTTTGCCAAAATTTACCTTTTTTTGTTTTTTAAAAATATTATATAAGAAAAATTTCTAAAATTTCCCTTTAAAACAAAGCTTTTGATGAATTTTCCAATTTTTCTTATTTCCCAGATCGACCGGATAATTCTATAAATTAATTAATTTAAACATACCTAAGTATAAAATTTTTTAATGTTTAAGTAAAGGTTTTAAAATATGTCCCATTTTAATTAGAAAAAATTTTATCAACATATTTCCATTTTAATTTGATCTAAAAGCAAAAATTTAAAATTTTAAAAAGATTTATCATAATTGTGAAAACCCAAAAAAAGCGTCGTGTTTTAATAATTGAGCCCTAGATAGACACGTAGGGCTTTGGGTGTAAGTGGTTGAAAGGTAGAAATTGTAAAGGGGTTTTTCCTTCCGACGTTTAAGTCGACTTAGTATTTTTGCTCGACGGGTCCTTTGTTTTTATTTCTTTTACGTGCGACTCTTTGCAATTACTTTTTTTTTTTTGTGATAAAGGAAAGTAAAAATTGGGAAAAGAAAAGACCGGGTGTATGGAAGTTTTACCAATTCGTTATCGCAGTGTGAAAAAATAAAAAGAATAAGGTTTGGTCAGTCCAAGAATTTTTTTTTTCTTCTCTTGAGGTCGTAATTGTTTTTTTAGGG
>NW_026718125.1:0-14396 GCF_029784015.1 Lycium ferocissimum
AAAAAAGAACTTTTGGCTATCGCCCCTACTATAAAATAGCTATTTTAACTACCTCGTTGAGTTTGATAATATATTTTGACATATAAGAACGCTTTGAGAAAAAATTGTAACTATGGTATATTAATTCCGATAAACCTAATTTAACTATTGTCTTGGTTTTAAAGAAATGGTGTGCTTTGGTTGTTACGCAGGAGTTTGTAATAAAAGAAATTATATACGTATAGCTACTTACGATTACCTTTGTGTGTATTGTTATTACCTCTTTCGCGAGTCCGGCGGTATGTGTGATATTGTCCGGTTGGATACTTGGCCTTGAGGCTGTACCATGACTTTGGATACTTGGCCGCGGCATGTGTACGTGTGATATCGTCCATTGGATACTTGGCCATGAGTTTGTGCCATACATTGGATACTTAGCGCGGCATGCGTATGTGTGATATCGTCCATTGGATATTGCATGCGGGGCACAGTGACATGACCCCAGTTGGATTAACGACCGCGGTATGTGTGTATGTGTGTGTGTATATTTATATATTTATAACATTAACATTTGGGTTCTTAGCCGCGGTATACTATATGTAGTTACAATATTAGCGGCGGGTTCACGGCCGCGGTATGTGTGTATGGTTTTGTGTATGTACGCCTAGGATGTCAAAGGTAAGTACGTTGGTATTTGGACTATTGTGCTCGCGTTCGGTACGCCTTATTTCGTTTTTACGTATTTTTACGCACCTGCATACTCGGTACATTAAATGCGACCCCCTTTCTTCGAAATTGCGTTTCATGCCGCGCGGTACACGAGTGAGCGAGATGATGTTAGCGAGAAGATGTTCGTGGATTGGCGAGCTCATTTCCTCGGGTCTTTGCTTAGGGTCGGAGTGCGTTTGTATGGTGTCGAAGTTATGTTAGAGACTTTGCGAGACGATGTCGTGTGTATGAGATGTCCGTTTGTAAACGGCTATGTAAGCCGATGTATCAGTATACATTGTATTATGAATTTCCTGTGTTTACAGATTTGCTATGGTTACGGATTTTGGTTGGTTTGAAAAGATGAAAGGCATGTATGTTTTCCAAAAAAAAATTTTCACCCTGTGCTTATATTATGCTTTGTGGGCCCAGTGTGGCTATGAGTGTTGAGAGTCTGCGGGTTCGCTCGGCCCTAGGTAAGGGTCGGGTGCCCATCACACCCTATCGGAAATTGGGGTGTGACAAGTTTAATGATTCAAATTGGTATTGTACGTGTTATGGGCTGTTTTGGAAGATTTTGTGTATTTAGTGTGATTTTTATAATTATGGAAATGACATGGTTAGAGTATGGATTGTTGGAGCAAATCATGATTTGAAACCGAGGAATGTGTTAAAGTTGAAGTTCTCGGGTTTGGGGACCATTTCGGGTGGATTGGAGTATTTGTTGGGTTTTTGGAAATATTGCATGAATTATTTAAAGAGTTCTTGAATGTTGTTTGAATGGTTTTGGATTGATAATTGAATATGCGTTAGTTTGATTACATATTGGTTTGTAAGTATGTAGTTGTGGTAAGCATAATTGGAATGTTGTTGGAATGTATGGAAAAGGATTATTAATGTTCGAATGTGTTTGAATTGATTATGGATATTGTTGGAATGATTGTTGGTGTTGTTGTGTTGTTGAATTTGGCGAGTTGAATTCTCGGGGTTGGTCTATTTATAAAGGAAGTCTTTGCCCAATTTTCCGTAGGATTATGTGTTATCTGGAGATGAATTTCTAAATGCTTGGTTGACGTTGGTATTTATTAATGTCATGTAGATCTTGGGGAGTTCGAGATATAAGTTTGATTTGGATTAGCGTTGTGTGCGAGCGAGGTATGTAAAGCTTAACTCTTCTTTCTTTTGGCATGTTTTAGTTCAATATAGGCTACGATACTAGCCTCGAGGAAATTCCATTCTCACAATCCGAGCATGTCTATGATTCGCGTTTGTCCTTTGGTACTCGTATGTTGATGTGAGAAAATAGTGGTTTTGATGTTTTTGGAAAAATTGATTTTAAAGTTGCATAAAAACTTGGTTTTCAAAAGAGTTTTATTCTTAAACGATGTTGAAACTACGAACGCTCATAACTTTCGACTAAGGGCTCGGATTGCCTCGATATCGTCGTGTGAGGTTGTATGACGTGTGATGAGTATGTTTTCCATAGGCGGGCCCGGCTCGGGTTGACACTCGTCCGTGGGTCCCGCGACCTTCCTTTGTACCTTTCTGATGACGTTTGAGAGAGTTTGGTATGACGATTTTCCCGATTCCCAAGTACAGTCATTTTACTTACTTTTTGAACCTATGGTGATGATTTTATGCATATGGTTACTCACGACTCTGCTCGTGCGGTTTGTCGGTACATCGTTCGCCGGTTCCCGGCGGTTTGTTGTCGTGCGCACTATGATATATTCGGTGTTATCTTGTGTTACGGTTCCGAGACCTCGCCATAGGGCCGGGTTCCGTTTATGGAGTTATCTTTGTGATATGGCTTATGATGTGTTGTGACGATGTGTTGCGTTCGGGGTTGTACGGAGATTTGAAACCTTACGGTGTTATGCGTGTGTTATGGCGCCATCGACGGGCGGGCGACCATATTTTACATTGCCCTTTTTGCATGCCTTCTATTTGAAAATAAACATTTGGCATTTTGGAAATGTACTTACTTTCGGTACTCTGTTTTGAGTGTGACTCCGATTTATTTCGTATTTTCTGCTTTGCATACTCGGTACATATTTCGTCGACCCCCTTTCTTCGGGGGGGCCGCGTTTCATGCCGCGAGGTACAGACGACCGAGTTTGGCGACCCGCCGGTTTAGGAGACCTATCCTGGCTGTGTTGGAGTGCTCCTTTTATCCCGGAGCCTATATCTTGGTATATACTCGTTCGTTGCATATGTGTGTGTGTGTTCGGGGTACGGCGGGGCCCTTTTTGTCCCGTCATATGATTACGTTGGTTTGTTTAGAGGCACCTGTAGACGTATATGTGGGTTGTGTGCCTACCCTGTACAGGTGTGTTTGTATATTATATGTTTTGGGCCAATGCGCCATCTGATAGCCTTGTCGGCTCCCGATATATATATGATTGAGTTCGAGATGTGTTTGAAACAGTTCGATTTTTGTATACGCGTAAGTCAGCTGTGTGTGATTCGGGTTCGATGAGTGTGTTTGGGTGCCCAACTCGGGCACTAGTCACGGCCTACGGGGTTGGGTCGTGACACAACTATATGCCTTTTAAAACATTTTCAAAGACTCGATAGAATAATCAAAGTGAATCATCATTTAAAAACCAGGACGATAGTCAAATCAAGTTTCTTCCGAATGTCGTTCGGAAATATATCAAATAGGACATTAGGACTCATAGATACGTATACAACCATATGACATAGCTTATGGAAATTAGGGGCATAATCGTCATTACAAACTCGATAGAGTAGTAGTGTCACGACCCAACCCCGTAGGCCGCGACTGGTGTCCTAACTGGACACCCATACGTACCTACCTAACAAATCTGGCATACCAAACAGCTAATTCGTTTAATTATACATAAATTCATACGCAGATATAAAATGCATCGCACGAACATACATATACATATATACGTACTTAAGCACATACGGAAGCGTTAGGGCTATCATAGTAAGCAGAATTTCTCAGACCGCAGACTCGTACTCACTTACCAAAACCGTGACAACCCACAACCCACAAACATGTCTACAGGCCTCTAACATACAGAAACAGAATCAATAGACGGGACAGGGCCCCGCCGTACCCAAATAACCAAATGTACAGTATATATGAACAACAGAAGATCTATACCAAAAGTATCAGCTCCGGATCAAAGGGAGCTCCTCGGATAACGGACCGATGTCCTAAGCTGCGGCGGCGTATCACGCGGCGCGTCTGTACCTGCGGGCATGTAGCGCAGCCCCCGAAGAACAGGGGGTCAGTACGAAGGTGTACCGAGTATGTAAAGCGGAAATATAACATACATAATCATAATCAGAAACAGATATGTAAAAACCGTAACAGACAGGATCGTATCCGTAGCGGGGTCAGACTTACAGAGTGTACAGACGGAATCATAATATGTCGGTTGGGGAATGTGGGCGACGGAGTTTCAATACGAACCGAGAGGTACGGAGTTGTAGCTGACGGAAGCACAATGCAAATCAGATGCACGGAGTGTGATCATGAACCGTAAACAGAGTCCGAGATACAGAGGTGTAACAGACAGACTCACAAACAGAACCAGAACTCAGATGTATGACAGACAGAATCAGAGTCTGAATCAGACGTACAGAAATATGACAGACAGAGCCATAATCCAGATCAGACGTACAGATGTGTGTCAGACAGAATCATGCATGCAGAGCCATAAGCATATACAGACATACATATCATATATCAGATCCCGGCCTTTAATAAGGGACGCGGTAAAGAACCCGGCCCTCGTAGTACGGGACGCGGTGGACGAACGGATCGGATCAAATGCCATCACAGCCGCCATCCCCATAATATCACATAATCAAATCATAATCAGATATGAACAGATCCCCGCCCGCACATCCGAGGGACGCGGTGAACAATGCAGTGAGGTGCACGAATCACAGAACCTGGCCCGGGCGCAGTGAAGGAAGCATTGAGGCGTCCACGAACAGATTAATGAGAAACCATATGCATACAGACCAATATACAGACTCAACGAAACTGAAATAGTTCAGACGATAGGTCAAATCGAAGTAGTCAGATTATATCAGAACAGAGTGTCCAGAACCGTTCCAGATGTCAGAATAAGGTCAAGATTCAGAAAGATAGTCATAATACTTATTAGTTAGCGATCGGAAACATGACCAAGTGTTACCTATGCAGAACGAACAGAAATAAATCAATTTGAGCCATACAAGGGGTATCAGGGTCTTGTGGGCCCACTTCGGACCCGATCACGATGATATACATAAACAATAGATATTAATCTTAGGGAGTCGTCCAATAACCATTATAGGGTGTTTCAACTCCATTTATGGAAATTACATACATATAGTTTGTTTTGTCGACCAAAGGTAAAAGAATAATTCAATCTTACTGAATGATTTTGGGCTATTTTCAATCTCGGAATATAAGAAGCAGAAGTGAGATCGGGGCTCGCTTTCAAGCCTGTTACACTCAGAACATGCCAAAGAATAAAGGGCAAGACTTTACATACCTTGGTTTCGCCTTACGCTCGTCCAATTTCAATTCCGTTTCGTTAAAAATGCGCAAATGGTCACCTATACCAGTTACTATTCATGAGAGTTAACATTTCAATCTTGGGCTTCTACTTGCCTACCGAAATTTCGGCGGCACCTCCCCTATAAATGTGACACCCCGAGAATTTACTTCGGCTCAAAACAATCAACAACAACCCAACAACAACACCAACAACAATAACAATCGCCACAAATCACAATATAACGCAATTAGTTTACTTTCCAACATAATGCCATAATTCTCATTCTAACTTCACACTTTCAAATCAATACCAACATACTCTCGTTCATTACTAATCAAGATCATTACAATACCATTCGGAAGCATTTCGCATTATTTCACAAATTATACAAAATTTCCATCAAATCATAATTCGTCCTAAACTTCTACAATGCAACAAAACTACAAAATTACTTTGTTTTCCTTCCAAACTCCTTAGTAACAACCATAATTCACATTTAGAACCTTGCTTTCACTATTATATAAAAACTATATGAAAATCACATACTTTCCGATAATAACTTAACAACAATTTCCTCATGCCAACTAAGATCATTAGCCTTCCATTTTCATCACAAGATCACAACAATACAACCAACATGTTAAACAAAGATAATTCATTCCCATTTCCAATTTCCATACCCCACGGCCAACATCCATATTCCCAACTTCAACCCAATTTATTCAACTTCCATCTCCAATATAAATTCTACCATAATCACCACTAGATTACAACACAAAATTCAACTCACCATGGACATGCAACATGCACACACACACGGCCACAACACAACATACACCACACGGCTCACACACACACAATCACAATTCCATGATTTCCATGCAATACCACTTATTCTAACATTCATAAATCTTCCATAACATAAAAGAAAACATGAAATCCTTACCTTCTTCCAATGAATTCTCCTTGCCACCAAAACCACTCTCTTGCCAAACTAATTATACCAACTTGTAGAGCACCTTGAGCTTAGTAGGAATATAGGAAGATTACAATTTTTGAACCAAGATTGAAGACTTGGAAATTTCTCTCTTTCTCTCTTTCTCATTCGGCCGAATGGCCCTTCTCTTTTTTCTTTTGTTTTCTTGAATATTCCAAAGGATGATCATGTATATATACATGTCATCTCTTCTAATTAAATGTCACATGACTTTCATGTGACATGGGCTTGGGCCAAGAGCACGTGGCCGGCCACCCTTAATTTTGGGCCTCAATTTCTCTTGTTTTTCCTTGAGCCCAATTCCTTATAATTCTTGTTTTGTACTTCCCGAAACAAATTTCCAAAATTCAATTTTGCCCTTAGGCCTTCCCATTGTTTCCTCGTTCAAGTTTCCATAACCGGCATACACACATTAAGAAAAATCCAAACATGACCTTATTCTTACAAACCAAGGTTGTTTCAAATTTTTCGAATATGCTAAAACACGGGATATAACATCCTCCCCCCCTTTAAAACATTCGTCCTCGAATGTTAAATCGACCTTATAGGTTTTACAAACACTTCGGGGGAAGGTCTTCCGGCCAATTTACATACTCACACTTGATCGAAGTAATTGTAAGAGCCCTCACTTTCCAAGTCCTTCTATCATTTCCCGATATTGCGGTATTGGGGCTGTTCGAAATCCTAGCTAGTCTAGCGGTCCATACGATTTTAAATCGGATATAGGGCGAACGGAAATCGTTGTCGGGACCGAGAAGATCGGAAGTATGTCGAGGGGAGGGGGGGGGAGTCATAGTCGGGACCAGAAGTACAGAAGTGGAGCAGACAAAATCGTAATCATACGTTATACCAGACAGATTCATGATCGGAGCCAGACACACAGAAGCATATCAGACAAACCCATATTCAGAGTCAGGTGTACTGGACTACATCAGATAAATCCGTAGTCGAGAATCGTACGTACGGAAGTATATCGGACGGATGCGGCGTGTCGGAGTCAGACGTATAGAGATTTATCGGGCAGATTTGAGATCAGAGTCGAACGCACAGAGGCACATTAGACAGAAACATGATCAGATTCGGAAGCACAGAGGTATAGTAGACAGAGCTTTATTGAAAACAGGGACGCAGAAATTTGGCATACAGAATCACGATCAGAGGTACGAGAATATAGGCGGCGGAACACGGTGCGGATCGGATGCACATATTTTCCGAGAAAAAGAGTAATAACATACCCGGGTCCACGTTTGGCGACGCCCGGGTCACGTCGGCTAGTCAAAGCGTATATGCGGTTCGAAGGACCGGCGGCTGAGGGGCTCGCCGCGACCTCTGCCGCGACTGCGCGCGGCCGCGCCCGCCCGCGCGCGGGGTGCATGGCCACCGAAGGAGAAGATGAGCCACCGGACCGGTGGGTGGCCGGGATCGAGGCCGATCACACCCGACTTTACTAGGGTGTGATGGGTACCCGACCCTTACCTAGGGCCGAGCGAACCCTCTGACTCTTATTATACATATGAACTTATAAATCGGTTAGAAATGAATACATAGAATTTTTTTTTTTCATAAGTAAAATTTGACATCATATAAGACTCGAGACACAAAACATAGTGACATATCGGCTTCTGAAGCCGCTTACAACTTGACAACCCAATACCCACGACTCTGTCTGCAAAGTCTCTAACTCGAACATGGCATCATAGCATAGGACTCTTGACCCGGCAACCCTCCAGAGCAAATGGAGATGCCAACTCCGCTGGAACATCGTCTATAATAGCGTCTGATCATCGGGGTGTACCTGCGCGGCATGAAACGCAGCCCCCGAAGAAGAGGGGGTCAGTACGAGCATTGTACTGAGTATGTAAGGCGGGAATAGTAACATAGTAGAAGATATAAGCATGAATAATAACAAGGGTTCATATCGTGAGGTAAAGGGATGACCTGTACCTATGAACAATGTCTGCATAGAAACATAGAACATATCATAGGATAACCGAGTAACCTGTGCATATGAGGGCCCCATGGGGGCGGATGCCATGCATGCTTGTTCTTCCTTTTTTTTTTTTTTTTTTTTTTTAAAAAAAGAGCATTTCTTTTCATAGGCATAGAAAATAGAATTTATGTCATATCATGTTAAATCATAGTATATCATAGTATCATAGCATATCATAGTGTATCATAGGATCATAGCGTGTCATAGTGTATCATAGGATCATATCATAACATAGTGTATCATAGTATCATAGCACCGAACAGTGTCGGCTCGCCCACATTGCGCCGAAATACTCCGGCTCGCCCATAAATCCCGCGTCCGGGCATCCCGCGTCCGGGATGATAAGCCAGCTGACCAGGTGGCAATGAAACATAGTTCCCTTCCCATTTTCCATGTATCCCTTCCCCCCACCCCATGTACATACACATATTGCATATACATAGATCATAGAAGTATGCAGGAGAGCCCAAGAAAAGCATGTGTCCATCGGAGTGACGTAAGGTCGGGAACCTCCGATTATATTATAGAATAACTATGGGCGCTTGTCTCACCTTGAAGGAATGATTAATATAAGGCGAGACTATTTGTGGAGAGTAATATCATGAGAAAATATAAAACAGGATCATAAGGCATCGTTTCGTATACTTGGAACCTTTAAAGAAGAACATTATTCATGAGTAGAGTTGAGGATTCAAGGAATAGCTTAACGTTCCCATCTCGTCACTAGAATCATAGACTTGGAACCTTTAATCATAGAATCGTCATGGTCATAGTTGTCATGTAAACATTTCCCTCCTGGACATCATCCATGTTATTGTACCACATATCCATAGTCGTATTCATGATAGATTCATATTCTTAACATAGGCGTCATAGCCATTTTCTCATACCTAGCATCTTCATTGTCATCATAAAAATATCCTCGTTAGTATAGTTACTATACTTGTCATTTGATGACGGGGCAAGGATCAAAAGTTTCCATTGGATTCTACTTAAGAATAAGTCAAATGGAACAATAAGGAAAATACGGAAACAATGGGCCCACCTCGGGTCAAATGAGGCGGCGTACCAAATTTACGTGCGTTACAATTCATGATGTCACTAGTGAGGGTCTTAAGGTAATCGGGTCCTATTTGCGCAAGTTCTAGATGTTTAAGAAGTCTTTCCAACATTTCACGCGAGTTCTAATTCAATTTTACTGAATGAATAGTAGTTAGTTTCAATCTCGGGTTTCTAGGAAAGGAATTGTCCCCGAGGCCCGTATCCAAACCTATTACATCTAAGACATGCCAAGAAAGAAAAGTGAGGCCTTACATACCTTTTTCCGCTTCTTCCGCTACTCCAAATTCAAAGGTAAATCCGCCAAAATCTACAAATTGGTCATGTTTACCAAACCTTAGTTAGGGGCATTTATGAGTTGATTCTTTAAAATAACACTTTGTCTGCCGAAATTTTGGCAGCATTTCCCCTGTAAATACACCGTCCCGAGAATATGGCTCGGCCCAATTCAACAACAACAACCCGAGAATGGAACTTGGCCACAATATCAACAACAAAACCAACAATAGCATCTCCAAACATATTCTAACATTAGCAATCCCTTTTTCCACAATTCGACAATGTTCCCTTTGTTCAAATAACTTCATGCATTCAAACTAACACCAATGATCGTACATTCAAATATTATTCCGAAGCCATCCAAATACGATTTAGAAGCATTCCAAGCAATTCATACAACATTCAAAGCAACCCAAACACTATGCCATGGAACCCGAAATCTTCTAAGTGTAAGGAAACATCAACGATACATTTCTTTTCTTCCAAACTCATAAACTACGTCGGCAATCCACACATTTACAACATTATTTCCATAAATTCAAGAAGCTATATTAAAATCACATTGCCTTCTAAATCAGCCCATATTCACGGCCACAACATCAACATCATTCTTTCATGCATTTCACTCCATTACACGTTCAACTATCCATAACACAACAATCCAAACATACTACATACATTTAGTTCTTCACTTGCACTCACCTACCCTATTCGGCCAAGCACCAACATAGCACTATATTTTCATGAACTTTATTCATTTCTACATTCACACAACATCCACAAGTCATACATAACACATGAGAAATAAGACTAAACCTTGCCTCTTTGCTTGCCTTTAACTCACGGCTAGACTTGTCCTTTGCAAAACAAATGACTTTCTTCTTCCAACCACCATTCCATGTGATAGAGGACCCTTCATTTAGTGGGAAAGCAAGGAGAAATAATTTTTTTCTTGATCATTTCTTGGAGCACCAAGTTTAGCCCCCTTGGCCGAACTCCTCCATTTTTCTCTCTTCCTCTCTTTCTTGAATTTTCTAGAAAAGAAATTGATGAATTGTGTCTTCTCCACTCATAACTCATGTATATATATATATATATATAAGAGTGCACATGGCCTCTCTTGGCCGTTTTTCCCCTTCCTTTTCTTTTCTCAATTTTTCTCAACTTTTCTAGATTTTTCCTTTTTCTTACCCTTCAAGTCTCTTGAATTTTCCTTAGGTCCTAAAGATGAATTATAGTCTTGCATGGCCACCTTGTACATATATACTTAATCCTCCTACAAATATAAAATGGACACATAGGCCCCTTTCATGGCTTGAAGCAATTGGCCACTTGACTTCTCCAAAAGTCATGAACCAAATTTTCCAAATTCCAAGTTTGTCCTTAGACTTCCATGCCATAATAATATTTATAAGCGACTTGCGCATTCAAACAAAACCGAAAAATGGCCTTGCTCTTAACTTCCCGCGATTGTCTTAAGATATTCCGACGTACAAAATGCGGGATATAACATCCTTCCCCCCTTTGGAACATTCGTCCTCGAATGTTCGACTAGTCCTACAGGCTCTCATAAGCACCTCGGGGGAGCTCCCTTTTCGAAGTTATTTTCCATCCTTCATATTAGCTCTTAAGCTATCCAATACCGTTCCCTTTGTCATACTCTTTTTCTTCATATACGTCCATTTTCTGGCGTCGCACTACTCGAGGTTTGTGCGAACTTCTCATATCACCTTAAACATTATCCGGGCTTCCATCTACTCATTGTCGGTTTCCCCGACCCTACTAATTCACTTATTTCGGAAAGGGTCTCTTTGTAACCAAGCGTTCATATCAAATGCACCACCGTATCAACTATTTCTATCTCATACTTACATTTTTCTCACCTGCTTCCCCCCTTTTGGGGTGTACCTATACCATTATCCTGTTTATCCTCCGTCTCATATCCTCATTCCCAGTCTCAATTTATAGTAGAATAATAACAACTTGCTTTGCAACACTTGTACCATTTACTCTTGCTGTCACTCAAACTTCGGTACCCTTACTCGATTAATGCCTTTTGTACCGTAACTTCGGTTGCTGGGGTTCACATGCCCACCGATACAATCATATTTAGAACATCCTACACCTGTATATATACATATATATAATTACTATGAACTAACCCACAAAATACGTCCAACCGCTGTTCAAGCCTATCCAAATTCCCAGGGCTGTGATGCACTTCCGGTCTCTTCACCAAGCAAGTTTGCCGCGTCCTACGCGTCTTCTTAAGGTTTCCAATCATCCCACATGCTCTAGTTTCCCTTAGGCTATCCTAACTTCTCATTTGTCTCTTAGGTCTGAATATATCGAATTTCTCGCATACTTCCCAGGGGGTCACCCATCATAGAATTGCTCCCACCTGAGCACGCTTAACCTCAAAACTTTAGTGAAATCCGGTGCCTTAATGCCGATATAGTCACGTCCACTTCCTCGTGTGACCTTTATTACATGTTCTGGAGCAAGTCGAAGTTTTACCGATTCTGAAACATTTTCATAACACGTCCTTTCTTTTGTAATTACTATTTTGCCCTTTTCAGTTCCGAATGTTCACCTTCCACCTGTGTGTATGACTACTTCTTGTCCTGGGCCTCCAGATTCCCGAGGGTAGTGATCGCCCTTCACCGTCATGCCAAATCCATAACCTTTCTTGAAACGTCGCACCTCGCTTATTACCTGTTTATCATATTTCCTTTCCGCGCTTCTTCCTCTTAGACGTACCCATTCTGGCAGAACCTCCTTTATCATTCCCACTTATCCAAATCTATACATGGCGAGTATCGACAACACTGCATCGAACATACGGCTACATAGCATATCCCAGCCGTCCAGGATTTCCAGTTCCGAGCGTAACAATTATCCAGACTCACCTCTGTGACTTGCCATCTTCCGTCGCATATCTGGCCTACATAGGAAAGTCTTATTTCTTATGACTTGGCTCTATCGCACGATCATAGGACAGAAAGAAGGTCAACAATTCCTAAATGCCCCGCAGCCCCCTGTTTATAGATGTGGCCGGCTTCACACCCATAAACGGAGACTACACCATCGGACACGACTTTGCGTACAACCCTTGGACCGACTCGCTTTCGATACCACTTTGTCACACCCCGACTTTACTAGGGTGTGATGGGTACCCGACCCTTACCTAGGGCCGAGCGAACCCTCTGACTCTTATTATACATATGAACTTATAAATCGGTTAGAAATGAATACATAGAAATTTTTTCTTTTTCATAAGTAAAATCTGACATCATATAAGACTCGAGACACAAAACATAGTGACATATCGGCTTCTGAAGCCGCTTACAACTTGACAACCCAATACCCACGACTCTGTCTGCAAAGTCTCTAACTCGAACATGGCATCATAGCATAGGACTCTTGACTCGGCAACCCTCCAGAGCAAATGGAGATGCCAACTCCGCGGAACATCGTCTATAATAGCCGATCATCGGGGTGTACCTGCGCGGCATGAAACGCAGCCCCCGAAGAAGAGGGGGGTCAGTACGAGCATTGTACTGAGTATGTAAGGCGGGAATAGTAACATAGTAGAAGATATAAGCATGAATAATAACAAGGGTTCATATCGTGAGGTAAAGGGATGACCTGTACCTATGAACAATGTCTGCATAGAAACATAGAACATATCAGGATAACCGAGTAACCTGTGCATATGAGGGCCCCATGGGGGCGGATGCCATGCATGCTTGTTCTTCCTTCTTTTTTTTTTTTTTTTTTTTTTTTTGAAAAAGAGCATTTCTTTTCATAGGCATAGAAAATAGAATTTATGTCATATCATGTTAAATCATAGTATATCATAGTATCATAGCAGTCACGACCCAACCCCGTAGGCCGTGACTAGTGCCCAGTTGGGCACCCAAACGCATTCATCAAACACGAATCACACACGAGCCCGACTTACGCGCATACAAATATCAAACGGCTGCCTCAAACACATCTCAAACTCAAACGCATATATATATCGAAAGCGAGACAAGGCTAACGGATGGCACCATCGGCCCAAAACATATAATATACAAACTCATCCGTACGGGGTAGGCACACAACCCACATATACGTCTGCGGACCTGCTAGACGGACCAACAAACTCATACGACGGGACGGGGCCCCGCCGTGCACCCCCCGAACACACACACACGCGCATATGCAACGAACGAGTATATACCAAGATGTAGGCTCCGGGATAAAGGAGCACTCCCAACACAACGGGGATAGGTGCCACTAGCGGCGAATCATCAAGCGGGGCGTGCCTCGCGGGCATGAAACGCGGCCCCCACGAAGAAAGAGGTCGGTCACACGAAATATGTACCGAGTATGCAAGCGAGAAATACAAGAAATAAATCTGGGTCACACCACGCTCGAAACGAAGTACCGAAAGTAAGTACCTTTCCAAAATGCCAAATGTTTATTTTCAAAATACAAAGCATGCATAGGGCACGGTAAAAATACGGTCGCCCACCCGTCGATGGCGCCATAACACAGCATAACACGAGAAGGTTTCAAATCTCCGTACAACTCCGAACACAACACATCATCACAACACATCATAAGCCATATCACAAAGATAACTCCAAAAACGGAACCCGGCCTGTGGGGCGAGGTCTCTCGGGAACCGTAACACGGCATAGCTCCGAATATATACATCATAATGCGCACGACAACAAACCGGCCCGGAGCCGGCGAACGATGTACCAACAAGCCGCACGACGAGTCGTGAGTAACTATATGCATAAAATCATTATCATGAGTTCAAAAAGTAAGTAAAATGATCATACTTGGGAATCGGAAAATC
>NW_026718126.1:0-14045 GCF_029784015.1 Lycium ferocissimum
TACTAAAATTCGCTCGTAGCCTATCTTGTCATACTCCTTTCCCTTCCTTTATTCCCCTTTTGAGCCACGACCCAACCCCGTAGGCCGTGACTAGTGCCCGAGTTGGACACTCGTATACACACCTATTAGCTATAATCAACTCCAAAGCTAAACATAATATAGCAACTGGTAAAAAAACAAAACGTCATCTTAGAACTATCACGTATATATCAATATAACCTGTCTCCTGAGGAGTCACAATGCACCAAAAGATAACATAGTACACAAGCCGACAAGGCTGTCATAACGCATGGGAACGTCCCAACTATATATACGCAAGCCGACAAGGCTGCCACTACATACAATATCCCAACATATATATATATACGCAAGCCGACAAGGCTGCCACTACGAATGGGAACGCCCCAAAATATGAGTCATATTAACACAGCTGAACAACATCTATATACAACCCACACATATGTCTACAGACCTCTAAGAGTATCAACAGTAACATATGACGGGACAGGGCCCCGCCGTACCCCTAGATAACATATACTTATACATCAAAGATCTGCATCGAGAGTCTAGGCTCCGGAACAATGGAGCACTCCGAGATAGCTGAGTAGAAGTCCTAAGTCAAGTGATCACCAAAGCGAGTATATGTACCGCGGGGCATTAAACGCAGCCCCCGGAGAAAGGGGGCCGCACGAGATACGTCGAGTATATAAAGCATGAAATACAAGAAGAAAGATCATAACTGAAGTAGAGATTCCAGGAGACAAGTAAAATAGCCAAGAAGTCACTGTACCTGTGCCTTACGAATGAAATCATGCATATCATTACCATATACCGTACCCGGCCCATTATGGGACTCGGTGAATAAAGTCGTGTACACGTATACCGTACCCGGCCCATCATGGGACTCGGTGCCATAATCATATCATCGTATCATCATGTCATCATCATCATATCATCATATAGCGTGCCCGCCCTCTAGTCGAGGGACTCCGGTGGATAATGTAGTAAATGATCTTGATAACATCACCGGCCGGGACTCGGTGAAAGATGTAATAACAAGATGCACGAGCAAGAGTAGAACAGTAACCATATGTAACTAAATCATCATCTGAGACTCAATAGATAAGTAGACTCACTAACACTCGAGTATCAAGACGATAGTCATGTTAAGTTCTCTCAAAATGTCATTATGAACTATATTAAGTAAAGTCTCAGGGATCATAGACATGTATCAATTTAATACGAGACAGCTTATGAAATATAAGGACATTAGTCATTATAGAGCCTTTCAAGAATAGGAACTTTTATGTATCATTTACCATCCAATCATATAAAAGACTCGAGGGCAGTAACTCGACTACTCTTAGAGTTCTAATATCAAGAAGTGAATAAGAATCATAAATCATGCTCGGAACTTGTGAATAGAATTACCCCAAAGCTCATATCGTACATTACTTACGTCTAGGACATGCCGAAAGAAAGAAGGGATAGCTTCACATACCTTTAGCGCTTATTCGCAACACAACACGTACACGCTGCCCAATAGTGTCTCAACCTATATTAAGACGTCAAGAACTATGGTTAAGCTACGGGGAGATTCGAAACGTATTCTAACGCTAGTAACTCCTTTCTAGAAAATTAGTCGACGTTTCCCTTGTATTCAAATCAACTTCATAACAACTAAGTCAACATCAATACTCACACGTTCAAGTACTATATCGAGGCTATTCAAGATAAGACTCGAGAACACTCCGAGCAGCCCGTACAACATTCCAAACAGCCCACATTTACTACATTCGATAATAATCCACATACGACTACGACACATTCAAGTTATTCTTAATGATCCATAGTCATAACATTTTCATCTAAACAACCCTATAACAGCTTAACCAACATACAACACAACGTATAATCTTAATTATCATTAATCTTCCAAGCTTAACAAGAACAACAACAACATATCAAAATGTACCCCCTAACTAGCAACGTAAGGATGCCCGATAACCTCACGAACGTCTACGTACATGCCAAACAAACCACCTACGTTTATTATGCATTACTTAATACATCCCTTTCATCCAAATTCATGAACTACACCAAAGAACCACACGACAACAACATCATCCATTTATATGTAAGAAAACTACATTATCATCACATTAAGTTCTACAATGTATTTCACAAACAATTACAGCTTCAACTTTAATCATTTAATTCCTTCATTCTCATCATACAATCCATGACAACAACAACCAAAATATTAATTAAAATCAATTCACCATTTCCTTGCAAAACAGCCCCCTACGGCTTCAACAATGTTTCAACATCAACATACATAATTTCATATGTCCAATTCACATTTACCAATATTATACAAGTCTAAACCACCTCTAAATCACATAGAAAAAAAATTAAATCTTACCTTAACAACTTGGCTCCATAATTTGCTGAATTGAGTGAATTAAAATCACAAGTGTTCTTGTCGCCCCTAACCACCAAACTGCGTTGCTATGGACCTCCAAATGGTTGAATTACCTTGGAAAAATTATTTTTGGATCAACAACCAAGAGCTCAAGTTCAGCCAGCCATGGCCGAACTCCCTTTCTCTCTCTATAGCTCACAAAATTGTTGAAGATGAAATGAATACATAGTTGATTCATTAGTCATCAAACTTATATATATATGCTGCCCATGGAAGTGACACATGTCCCACTTAAGGCATGGGCCAATCAGATTTGGCCATGCCATGGTGGGGTCCACACGGTCCACTAACCACTCAATTAGTGATAATTAATCTTAATCCCCCACTTAATAATCTAATCATGGTTAATTAATCCCTAATCTCCGTTAATATTTCTATACCAATTAAAATTTATAAGCAATTCGTGCATTAATAAAAATCGGGGATTAAAAGTCCTTGTCTCATGTCCATAAATAATCTTGTCCTTTAACTTATGCCGATTAGCTTACGAATAATCCGTCGTATAAAAATACGGGATATAACATCCTTCCCCCCTTTAAAACATTCGTCGTCGAATGTTAAACTAGTCTCATAAGGTCTTATAAAGATTTCTGGGGAGTCTTCTTTATTGCTATAACATGTAGTCTCATCTACCAATCAATATAATCAAGTGAGGAATTTAGATTACTTGTAGGCATAGGAAATAGGTAAGGATACTTATCCTTCATCTTCTCTTCGGCTTCCCGGGTCATCTCTTCTTTTTCGCCACAATACTTTGACGGAAGCCACATCTTTAGTATGAAGCCTTCTCACTTTGACGATCATGTATAGCTATAGGGTTCTCCTCGTAAGACAGTTTCTCCGTTACCTGGACATCGTCCACGGGGAATACTCTAAGAGGGTCAATACATTTACGAAGCATCGACACGTGAAAGACTGGATGTACTGTCTCCAAATCAGATGGTAGGTCTAACTCATAGGCAACCTTGCCTACCCTACGAATAATCTGATAAGGCCCAATATACCTCGGGCTAAGCTTTCCTTTCTTACCGAATCTCATTACACCCTTCATGGGTGACACGTTCAAGAATATCCAATCACCAACCTGGAACTCTAAGTGTCGACGTCGATTATCCGCATATGACTTCGTCGACCGTGGTCGCTAATAACCTTTCCCGAATAAGCTTCACCTTATCAATAGCTTGCTGAATCATATCTGGGCCGATTAACTTAGTCTCCCCAACATCAAACCAGCCAATAGGTGACTTGCACTTCCTGCCATACAAAGCCTCATACGGTGCCATCTGGATGCTAGAATGGTAGCTATTATTAGAGGCGAACTCGATAAGTGGCGATGATCGTCGCCTGCCCCTAAAGTCAATAACACATGCCCGCAACATATCTCCTAGCGTCCGAATAGTACACTCGGCCTGTCCATCAGTCTGAGGGTGGAATGCTGTGCTAAGACCCACCTGTGTCCCCAATCCTTCCTGGAATGATCTCCAGAAGTTAGCTATAACTGAGATCCTCTGTCTGAGATAATAGTTGTGGGGACCTCATGAAGTCTCGCTATCTCCTTGATGTATAACCTTGCAAAGTCCTTAGCGGAATAAGTAGTCCTGACTGGGAGAAAATGGGCTGATTTTGTCAGCCTATCCACAATAATCCATATGGAGTCATACTTCCGTGGAGTGCGAAGTAAGTCTGTAATGAAGTCCATATTTTGGAATCTTCAGCCTCATGTATTACTTCTCGACTTCTTTAAAAAGGCTTTAACTGTCACTCTACTTTTTAAGCTCTTGATCTCAATCCTTAGAGTTGGCTACCGAGTAGCGCTGGAGTTCCCTCATATAACGACTCTACATAGCTGCTCTGTGCTCTATCTATCATTAACTGGTGTAATTCTGAAAGAATTTTTGATTTGACATATAAATTCACTGTCATCCAGTAACCAGCTTGTTCTGATCGTCTCGCTTAAACCATCTCACAATTTCCCTTAATCCAACTTGTAACGCTTTAGGCATATTATCTCGTGTCATTTCTTTATCTTTAATTCAAACTCTTCCATTGCCTCTTTACTCAGATTTTGCTCTTAGTTCTTCTGTCACACATTATGTTGCAATATTTACAAGAATATGTGAAGGAGCTCAAATTAGCCCAAGAAATACCTTAGCGTCGTTTCACTAGTCTTCATGCTTTACCTTGCATTCTCCTCTCGCATCTTACAATCGGTATCGGGATAAATCTTCGGCTCAACCATGGCCATGTCCTATTTGTCCTCAGTACTAATTCTATTTCGGTAATTTGGCTTAAACCATCTTTACATCTTTCCTTAATGTACCTAAAATATCACAACTGCATTGTTATTACTAAATCCTTACTGTTCTTATCAAGTACTCACTTGGTCTCATTCTTAGCACATAAATATTCGTAGGTTGCATAACTATTCTCGCACCACTTGCATGAAGTATACTCAATCTTAGTCACAGTCTTTCCTTCTCCTGGTTCATTCTGCTTTACATATCTCCTCCGTACTAAAATTCGCTCGTAGCCTATCTTGTCATATTCCTTTCTCTTCCTTTACTCGCCCTTTGACTTTCTCATTTCCTACTATAGGAGATTTTCCATTTCTTCTCCTTTGCTATCTATAAGTCGCAATATCATCACCGAACAACTCTATTGCCAACATCTTAGCCTCTAATCTAGCATAGCATTGCTATCTTTTACAATATCTCTCGAATTACTCGATACCATTCTCTTGTCGTATTCTTTCTTTTTATACGCACCCACTTTCTAATGTCATATCATTCAAGATCTCTACAAATAATTCTCAGCACTGTCTCAATTACTATCCTGACTTCTATCCATTTATTGCTGGCTTTCAGATCTTACTAACCTGTTTCAGCAAGGGATCTCACTTGAAGTTTAAGTATCCATATCAAATACATGGCAGTGTCAATTGTTTCCATCTTATACTTGCATTTCTCTTACCCGCTTCCCCCCTTAAGGGTGTACTTATACCATTATCCACATCCTTTCCTTATGATGTATAACTTTGACTATCTACGTTCGAAACCTTAACAAAATCATGAAGCGGCGAGAGCCTTTCTATATATAGTACAAAATCTCATCTGAAAATTTGTACTCGAGTAATGCAGCCAACGTAGCAACTCATCCAAGGCCACATTCCACTCATTCCAATCAATAATTAATTAGTACTTGTAGTCGTTCCAAATTCTCAATTAGATAACACCTATATTCTGATGATAAGTGTCCACAGTTCTATCGTAACATTATCTTTATCCCAACCTATATCATCTGTTTCCTTTGATAAATTTACAATGCATCATTTGTTCCTCAAGCCTACCGTCTTTGTCTTTTAGGGATTCCACTATTCCCAAGGTGAAGTCATATACACGCAGCACTCCTTCGTGCCTTATGACCTTTTCCCTTGTTAATATGCTCAGTACCGATTTTTAACTTACTCGAAATCATATCAAGTTCATCTTAATGATAGTCTTATCTTATCACCCTGTCGTCGTACTACACCTTTAAGCCCGTAGCTATATATTTCCCTTTTTATTTTATACTCGTACTCAATTAATCACGTCTATCTTGGGTGCTTCCTTTAGTATTCCCTTACCATTTCTCTAGTCTATGTTCATCTTTTATTCTGTGCATGAGGAATCTTATAATACCTCTGTGTCCTTCGGAAAAACATCACTTCTGCAGAATCCTTTTCTCATTTTCAAAACGTATTCTGTTCATCCATGTTTATTCGCATCATACCAGTCATTTTCTAGCACTCATTCTACCTCGTTACTCATCTTTCTATACTTGGTCTTCCACAGTCCCGTCACTTATAGTACTCGTGTCCTCGGCTACACATGTCATGATCTATTACTACACTGTTATCTCGCTTTCTTCTTATTTCCTTCTTTCAGTTAATTCCTTCTTTTCTGGTGCTCGCCATCATTTCCGTTGTCATATAACCTTCATTCTAAACTTTCCCTACAAAACTTGATAAGTCTTTCTTGTTCGTTCTATAACTCGCTTTTCCGTTTCACACTTGCCTTTATACTTTAGTCACATAAATCATGTCATATCTCTTAGTCACTTCCTCACTAGGCTTTACTCATTTTCATGACAATCCTCATTATAATCACATTATATTCTTTTCTTATTCAATCCTATAGTGTAACACTCCTTAACCTTATACCCTTCCCGGTCAATCTTATCCTTGATATCTCACCAGCTGTCTTATCAATACATTCATATCCATGACGATTCTTTTTCCTCTATACTCTTTTCTTAATCATACTATTACTTCTTTTAACTATAAACTCGTCACAACTTATCCCTGCTTATCAGTTCAGTCGGTACCTTAATACAACACTCTATCAAGATTTGCCGGCCTTTTCAAAATCATCTAGTAGTATCACAAGCCCTTTCCAAATTCTTTTTACCATATCAATATCGACCTCCTAATTACTATTACCATCAATTCAGCAATTAACTTATTTCTCGAGGTCGACCGTACTCGCAACTTAGTCAAATCCTATCATTACTATTGGCATGACCTTTCAAGACATATTTCAAACTTATATCTCATTCCCTTTTTATTTCTAGAAAAATTTTGGCAGAGTTTCCTCTGTATTCCTTACTATCTCAAAACCTGCACGCAGGAAATACCAACAGTGCCTCACAGGTCCAACATATATGTATATATATTATACCATATCACAGCTACACAGGGCTCCCAATATCAAAAACAGTATGAAAATGATGAACTTACCTCGTATGTTCCACTCAAGCAGCACCTGTTACACTTTCGTGTTTACTTTCCCTTTCAATCTCTAACTTTGCATTTCAATCGTACTTCATATACCTTACCCGTCATACATCTTTCGTACCGTTGCTTACCTGCGTACTTTGTAACTTCCAATATCATCAGTCACTTCCCTCTGTCGATGCCATTCTTCTGCTAAAATCAAGGGTTAGTATAAGAAATTTCATTTCCTATGGCTTGGCTCTATCGCACGATCTTAGATATGAAAGAAAGGTAACATCCTAAATGTCCTGTAGCTTCCTGTTTATAGATGTGGTGCACAACACACCGATAAACAAAACTCCACTAGACACGGTCTGTAGACACTCTGAGGATGAACTGCTCTGATACCACTTTTGTCAGGACCCAACCCCGTAGGCCGTGACTAGTGCCCGAGCTGGACACTCGTATACACACCTGTTAGCTATAATCAACTCCAAAGCTAAACATAATATAGCAACTTGTAAAAACAAAACGTCATCTTAGAACTGTCACGTATATATCAATATAACCCGTCTCCTGAGGAGTCACAATGCACCAAAAGTTAACATAGTATACAAGCCGACAAGGTCATTGCGCATAACGCATGGGAACGTCCCAACTATATATACGCAAGCCGACAAGGCTGCCACTACATACAATATCCCAACATATATATATACGCAAGCCGACAAGGCTGCCACTACGAATGGAAATGCCCCAAAATATGAGTCATATTAACACAGCTGAACAACATCTATATACAACCCACACATATGTCTACAGACCTCTAAGAGTATCAACAGTAATATATGACGGGACAGGGCCCCGCCGTACCCCTGGATAACATATACTTATACATCAAAGATCTGTATCGAGAGTCTAGGCTCCGGAACAATAGAGCACTCCGAGACAGCTGAGTAGAAGTCCTAAGCTGGTGGATCACCAAAGCGAGTATCTGTACCTGCGGGTATGAAACGCAGCCCCCCGGAGAAAGGGGGTCAGTACGAGATATGTACTGAGTATATAAAGCATGAAATACAGTAAGAAAGATCATAACTGAAGTAGAGATTCCAGGAGACAAGTATAATAGCCAAGAAGTCATTGTACCTGTGCCTTACGAATGAAATCATGCATATCATTATCATATACCGTACCCGGCCCATTATGGGACTCGGTGAATAAAGTCGTGTACACGTATACCGTACCCGGCCCATCATGGGACTCGGTGCCATAATCATATCATCGTATCATCATGTCATCATATCATCATGTCATCATATAGCGTACCCGGCCCTCTAGTGAGGGACTCGGTGGATAATGTAGTAAAATGTGCGTGATAACATACCCGGCCCGGGACTCGGTGAAAGATGTAACAACAGTATGCACGAGCAGAGTAGTGAGTAACCATATGCAACAAAATCATCATCTGAGACTCAATAGATAAGTAGACTCACTAACACTCGAGTATCAAGACGATAGTTATGTCAAGTTCTCTCTAAATGTCATTATGAACTATATTAAGTAAAGTCCCAGGGATCATAGACATGTATCAATTTAATACGAGACAGCTTATGAAAGTTAAGGACATTAGTCATTATAGAGCCTTTTAAGAATAGGAACTTTTATGTATCATTTACCATCCAATCATATAGAAGACTCAAGGGCAGTAGCTCGACTACTCTAAGAGTTCTAACATCAAGAAGTGAATAAGAATCATAAATCATGCTCTCTAAATGTCATTATGAACTATATTAAGTAAAGTCTTAGGGATCATAGACATGTATCAATTTAATACGAGACAGCTTATGAAAGTTAAGGACATTAGTCATTATAGAGCCTTTTAAGAATAGGAACTTTTATGTATCATTTACCATCCAATCATATAGAAGACTCGAGGGCAGTAGCTCGACTACTCTAAGAGTTCTAACATCAAGAAGTGAATAAGAATCATAAATCATGCTCGGAACTTGTGAATAGAATTACCCCAAAGCTCATATCGTACATTACTTACGTCTAGGACATGCCAAAAGAAAGAAGGGATAGCTTCACATACCTTTAGCGCTTATTCGCAACACAACATGTACACGCTGCCTAATAGTTTCTCAACCTATATTAAGACGTCAAGAACTATGGTTAAGCTACAGGGAGATTCGAAACGTATTCTAACGCTAGTAACTCCTTTCTAGAAAATTAGACGACGTTTCCCTTATATTCAAATCAACTTCATAACAACTAAGTCAACATCAGTACTCACACGTTCAAGTACTATATCGAGGCTATTCAAGACAAGACTCGAGAACACTCCGAGCAGCCCGTACAACCAAACAGCCCACATTTACTACATTCGATAATAATCCATATACGACTACGACATATTCAATATATTCTTAATGATCCATAGTCATAACATTTTCATCTAAACAACCCTATAACATCCCAACCAACATACAACACAACGTATAATCTTAATTATCATTAATCTTCCAAGCTTAACAAGAACAACAACAACATATCAAAACAGCCCCTAACTAGCAACGTAAGGATGCCCGATAACCTCACGAACGTCTACAGACATGCCAAACAAACCACCTACGTTTATTATGCATTACTTAATACATCCCTTTCATCCAAATTCATGAACTACACCAGCAACCACACGACAACAACATCATCCATTTATATGTAAGAAAACTACATTATCATCACATTAAGTTCTACAACAGCCCACAAAAAATTACAACTTCAACTTTAATCATTTAATTCCTTCATTCTCATCACACAATCCATGACAACAACAGCCAAAATATTAATTTAAATCAATTCACCATTTCCTTGCAAAACAGCCCCCTACTGCTTCAACAATGTTTCAACATAATTTCATATGTCCAATTCACATCTACCAATATTATACAAGTCTAAAACACCTCTAAATCACATAGAAAAGAATTAAATCTTACCTTAACAACTTGGCTCCATAATTTGCTGAATTGAGTGAATTAAAATCACAAGTGTTCTTGCTGCCCCTAACCACCAAACTCACGTTTCTATGGACCTCCAAATGGTTGGATTACCTTGGAAAAATTATTTTTGGATCAACAACCAAGAGCTCAAGTTTAGCCATCCATGGCCGAACTCCCTTTCTCTCTCTATAGCTCACAAAATTGTTGAAGATGAAATGAATACATAGTTGATTCATTAGTCATCAAACTTATATATATATGCTGCCCATGGAAGTGACACGTGTCCCACTCAAGGCATGGGCCAATCAGATTTGGCCATGCCATGGTGGGGTCCACATGGTCCACTAACCACTCAATTAGTGATAATTAATCTTAATCCCCACTTAATAATCTAATCATGGTTAATTAATCCCTAATCTCCATTAATATTTCTATAACAATTAGAATTTATAAGCAATTCGTGCATTAATAAAAATCGGGGATTAAAAGTCCTTGTCTTATGTCCATAAATAATCTTGTCCTTGAACTTATGCCGATTAGCTTACGAATAATCCGTCGTATAAAAATACGGGATATAACATTTTGATTTTCTCACTTCCTACTATAGGAGATTTTCTATTCCTTCTCCTTTGTTACTTATAGGTCGCAATATCATTAGCGAACAACTCTGTTGCCAACATCTTAGCTTCTAATCCAGTATAGCATTGCTATCCTTTATAATATCTCTTAAGTTACTCGATACCATTCTCTTGTCATACTCTTTCTTTTTATACGCACCCACTTTCTAATGTCATATCATTCAAGATCTTTTACAAAAATTTCTCTGCACTGTCTCAAATGCCATCCTGACTTCTGTCCATTTATTGCTAGCTTTGCATCTTACTAACCTGTTTCAACAAGGGATCTTACTTGAAGTTTAAGCATCCATATCAATTATATTGCAGTGTCAATTGTTTTCATCTTATACTTGCATTTCTCTCACCCGCTTCCCCCTTAAGGGTGTACTTATACCATTATCCGTTTATATTCTACTCTATGTCCCTAATTCCAATCTCAAATTCATCTGATCCTTTTTTCAATTCAGTTGGCATACTGTACCATATCCATGTCTTTCTTTATAATCTATAACTTTGATTATCTACGTACGAAACCTTAACAAAATCATGAAGCAACGAGAACCTTCCTATATACAGTACAAAGTCTCATCCGATAATCTGTACTCGAGTAATGCAATCAATGTAGCGACTCATCCAAGGCCACATTCCACTTACTCCAATCAATAATTAATTAGTACTTGTAGTCGTTCCAAATTCTCAATTAGATAGCACCTATATTCTGATGATAAGTGTCCAAAGTTCTCTTGTAACATTACCTTTATCCCAACCTATATCATATATTTCCTTTAATAGATTTACAATACATCATTTGCTCCTCAAGCCTACCATCACTGTCCTTTAAGGATTCCACTATTTTGAGGCGAAGTCGTGTACACGTAGACTCCTTTATGCCTTATGCCCTTTTACCCTTATTGTGTAAATTTCGTACCGACTTCTAACTTACTCAAAATCATATCAAGTTCATCTAAATGACAAATCTTATTTTATAACCTTGTCGTTGTACTATACCTTTAAGTTCATAACTATATATTTTCCCTTTCGTTCCATACTCATACTCAATTAATTACGTCTATCTTGGGTGCTTCCTTTAGAATTCGCTTACCATTTCTCCAATCTATGTCCATCCCTTTTTTTTTCTGCGCACGGGGAATCTTATGCTACCTCTGTATCCTTCAGAAAACATTACTTCTGCATAATCCCTTTCTTATTTTCAAAACGTATTCTGTTCATCCATGTTTATTCTTATCATATCAGTCATTTTCTAGCACTCATTCTACCTCGTTTCTCATCTTTTCTGTAGTTTGGTCTTTCACCATTCCGTCACTTATATCACTCGTGTTCTTGGCTATACACGTCATAACCTATTACTACACTGCTATCTCGCTTTCTTCTTATTTCCTTCTTTCAATTACTCTTTCTTTTTCTTGTACTCGCTATCATTTCCGTTATCATATGACCTTTATTCTAAACTTTCCCTACCGAACTTGATAAGTCTTTCTTATTCGTTCTATAGCTCGCTTTTCCCTTTCACACTTACCTTTATATTCTAGTCACATAGATCACGTCATATCATTGGCCACTTCCTCACTAGGCTTTACTTACTTTCATAACAATCCTCATTATATTCACATTATATCCTGTTCGTATTCAATCCCATAGTGTAACACCTCTTAACCTTATACACGATTCTTACTATGGGTTAATTACACTCTGTGGAGTAAGCATACTTCACCTTTTACCATTCCTGGTCAATCTTATCCTTAATACTTCACAAGCTGTCTTATCAATACATTCATATCCGTCACAATTGTTTTTCCTCTGTACTCTTGTCTTAATCATACTATTACTTCTTTTAACTATAAACTCATCATAATTTATCCCTGCTTATCAATTCAGTCGGTACCTTAATATAACACTCTATCAAGATTTACCAGCCTTTTCTAAATCATCTCTTAGTATCACAAGCCCTTTCCAAATTCTTTTTACCATATCGATATCGACCTCCTAATTACTATTACCATCAATTCAGCAGTTAACTTATTTCTCGAGGTCAGCCGTACTCGCAACTTAGTAAAATTCTATGATTACTATTGGCATGACCTTTCAAGACATATTACAAACTTATATCTCATTCTCTTTTTATTTCTAGGAAAATTTTGGCAGAGTTTCTTCGTATTTTTACTATCTCAAAACCTCACACGCGTAAAATACCAACAATGCCTCACAGGCCAACATATATATATATATATATATATATATATATATATATATATATATATATATATATATATATATATATATCATATCGCGGCCCACACGTGGCTCCCGATATCAACAACAGTATGAAAATGATGAACTTACCTCGTATGTCCAACTCAAACTGCACTTGTTACACTTTCCTGTTTGCTTTTCCTTTCAATCTTCAACTACCTTGCCCGACATACATCTTTCGTACCATTGCTTACCTGCGTACTTTGTAACTTCCAATATCATCAGTCACTTCCCTCTGTCGATGCCATTCTTCAGCTAAAATCAAGGGTTAGTATAAAGAATCTCATTTTCTATGTCTTGGCTCTATCGCACGATCTTAGATATGAAAGAAAGGTAACATCCTAAATGTCCTGTAGCTTCCTGTTTATAGATGTGGCGCACAACACACCGATAAACAAGACTCTACTAGACACTGGGCTCGTAGTGTTATATCCCGTACTTCATACATTCGGATAATTCGAGAAAGTCGTGGCAAGATAAGGACAAGGTCATTTTCAAGAATTATTTTAAGGTTTGTGTTGTTAGGAATACTATTCATGAACATTGGTAGTATGAAAATGTTGGGAAAGACCATGGGTAAAAAGAGAAATTTGCAAAATGACCAATGGAAATAATGTGGAAGGCTAGGGGCAAAATGGTAATATTGAGAAAAGTCGAGGGGCAAAACGGGAATTTTACATGAGGTTCATGAAGGTTCCAAAGGTGCCATGCAAAAAAAAAAGAAAGAAGAAAATGAAAAAAAGATGACAAAATAAGTCATCTTTGCCATAAAATTCAAGAAAATTCTAGAGAGGGGGCATGTGCCCCTCACATGATTGTAATAACTATATATATATATATGAGCTTACATGGCAAGACATATCATTCATCAATTTGGAGAGTTGGAGAGAAAAAAAAAAAGAGAAGAAACTTTGGAAGAAAAA
>NW_026718127.1:0-13732 GCF_029784015.1 Lycium ferocissimum
TCTAAAAGCTACTAGGCTTATGATGCTAGACACGATACGATTGTACTAAGTTCCTTATACGACGAGGAATCCTTCAAGGATAGATGTAACGAATGACGATAGTAAAAAGGCTAAAGATGCTTATGAGCTTATATGTATTATGTGCCCACGTGTGGCTACTATGAAACCCCGAGCTTATATGGCCGGGTAGAATGTATATATGTATATATATGGATAATGCGCGCACACCACTGTAGTTGGGTACGGATAACACTGAGCCTTGGTAGGTCCAGGTATGTATGACACTGAGCCTTGGTAGGGCCAGGTATGTGAAACACCAAACCTTCATGGTCGGGTATGCTATATAAATGCTATGTATATGACATCAATATGAGTACGAATATGCTAAGTATATGTAAATGCCAAGCAAAGGCTATGTATATGCAATGTATATGGTATGAATATGAGTATGAATGGAAATATAAATACGAATATGAAAATGGATATGAAAGGTAAATGAGTACGGATATGGATGTATGTACACAAATACGCAATAGAAATGGAACGTCCCTATGGAAAGCAAGTAAGTGCTATGACGATGATGCTATTATCTCCCATCCTATGTTATTTCACATGTTGTCTATTATGCTTTCATATTGATATTGATCATGCTTTACATACTCAGTGCATTCTTCGTACGCGTCCTTTTGTTGGTGGTATTTGCGTCATACCCGCAGGTGGCCAGGGAGATAGACTTGATCCATAGCTGGCTTATTCAGGGACTACATAGCGGAGCTCCATTTCATTCGGAGCTGTAGCTTTTGGTATAGATTCTTTTGTGTACATATTTATGGGCACGGCGGGATCCTGTCCCGCCTACGTGATATGATGTATTCTTCTTAGAGGCTCGTAGACACGTGTATATGGTTAAATATGTTCGGCCTTGTCGGCCTATATTTTGGGATATTATTTCTATAGCCTTGTCGGCTTATGTATATTTATATGGGCATAGTTGTTAATGATGATATTAGTGAATTGTCGGCCAATGGGATTAATATGAATGACGAATGAAAGCATGATTTAGCTATGTGGCTCACCTAGATATGATGTGAAAGCATGTTAAGAGGTGCCCGGGTGGGTTAGCACCGGGTGCCCGTCGCGGCCCTCCTGTTGGGTCGTGACAATTTATCGAACTGACGTCCTTTCTTTTATGGACGTTGTGTTCATGCCCGCAGGTAGACAGGGAGGTGACCCAGGTTCATAGGAGCTGATCAGTGGACTTACAGGAGCACTCCATTATTCCGGAGGTGCTATTTATGGTATATTCTTTTGTGTATATATATTTGGGCACGACGGGGTCCTGTCCCATCCTTATGTCTAGTACTCTAGTAGAGGCTCGTACATACGTATGTGTGGATAGTAGATTCCCACGATGATCACATTATGTATTTATATATTATTTTGATAGCCCGAGGGCCTTATGCATATGATTGTAGATATGTTTTGGAAGTGATAAAGGTTTCCTTATGGCTAGTTGTGTTGAGAATAATAAATGGATTTAAGATGAGTATGATGATTAGCATGAGTGGTGCTCGGTAGTCAGCTCCGGGTACCCGTCATGGCCCCGTAGGCGGGTCGTGACAAAAGTGGTATCAGAGCAGTTCCGTCCTAGGGAGTTTCTACGAGTCGTGTCCAGTAGAATCTTGTTTATGGGTGTGAAGCGCGCCACACATATAAACGAGAGGCTGCGGGGCATTTAGGAAAAGATGACCATTCTTCTTCTTATTAGATCGTTCCATAGAGCCATATCATAAGATTTTCCCCTCCCTAATTGTGTGTTATGATTTCAGCAATACCGTTAAAGAGAAAAGCCACAGCCGCCCAGAAGGGCAAGGCTACGACAAAAAGGCGGATAGAAAGGGAGCCGCCAATGAATATAGAAGAAGGTGAATCCCAAAATGAGGCTCCATCCAATACCTCTCACACTCCGCCTATTTTAGAAGAACAAGAGGGGGCTTCAGCTCCGGTTCCTATGCCTCCGGTTCCTCCACCGGGTGCTTCTGTCACGACCTGGCTGCGGGCCATGACGGGTATCCGGGGCTAACCACCGAACACCGTTCATTATGTTATTCTTCTACTCTTATTCATAATACATACTCGTGATCATAGAAAACTATTAACATTTGGAACATATTTACTTTTATAACATAAGCCCTTCGCTATCAAAATAGTATATCTATATATATATGCATGTATATACATGAAGACTGTGAGACCATACTACCCACACTGCGTATCTATGAGCCTCTACTAGAGTACTAGACATATGGACGGGACAGGACCCCGTCGTGCCCAAAATATATACACATATATACCAAAAGAATAATCAATGGCACCTTCGGAAAAGTGGAGGGCTCTCAATCAGCTACTGGCTCCTATGAGTCTGGATCACCTCCCTGTCTACCTGTGGGCATGAACACAGCGTCCAAAGAAAACGGACGTCAGTACGAATATTTTACTGAGTATGTAAGGCATAAACAATAATGAAACATCAATGAAATGAGGAGGCATCAAATGAGGAGCAACTCGTGGATCGATCGAACCATAAAAGAAATAATGCATGCTGGCTTACTCTCATAATCATCATCATATCATACATGCATATAAGTATAAGCTGCCCGACCATATGGGTACGGTGTGAAAATAAATAACATTAGCCAGCGTCCAGGCCTCCCGCGTCCGGGGTACCATCTCATGTCGCCCACTAGTGGTGTCTGCCCATGCCATCTGGCCATGGTGTATAGCTGCCCGCCGCGCGTGACTGCCGGACCATATAGGCGCGATGTAATGTCATCATATGCTCATAATAATATGCTCATCATAATATACTTATCATAACTCATCATAATGCCTGCATGGAACTCATGGACAACTATATCTTATCGGGGTGACGTAAGGTCGTAAATCCCCGATTTCATTATGGAGCATTCGTAAGCATTCTGCTTCACCTTGAAGGAACAAGCATAAGGTGAGTGTATATAATGATCAACGTCAATAGATTATAAATAGCATCATTAGCTTTATAGGAAAGATCATATCATGTGCTCTAGAATCTTTAGACTTAAGCTTATCATCATCATTATCGTACTCATCGCATATCTCTTATCTCATGTGGCTTACTCATGAACAAGGACTCATAGATTTTTGAAGATAGGAAATTCATAGAGAAGGAGGATTTTCATGCCATAAGATTCATGCCTTAGAAAGAAAGTACTAGCCTCACATACCTTTGTCGTTTAACTATTCTATTGCTTGCCCGTTCTCCTTTGATGCACTCGTTTATACCTTCAAGGGAATTCGTATCAACATTAGCTAAACAATCATAAGAACGTACGTACTAAAGCTAGAGAAAATTGGGCAGCATTTCCTTTGTTTATACGACTTCGGCCATATTCCATGTCAACTCCCAACATTCATAACATCAATCACAATGTCATAACAACAATCGTCATTTATTTACATTATTCGCATTTCACAACTTCACTTCAATTCCCCATAATCATGACCAAAGTCCATTATCGTGTTCTTTCGCATATAATACTTATTCCATGTTCTAAATGTCATTTATAACATAATCTCAACATATCCATTCTCATGATTCATTCCAACTACTACTCAACAATAGCACTATTCACACATTTATGACCTATTTCCTATACTCTTCTACAATCCAAGTGTTTCAACTTATTAATGCTTCAAACAACATGGAAAGATCATGAAACTCACCTTAGATGATGGAGGAATAAGCCTTGAATGGTAATTCACCTCTTGCACCAAAACCCTAATTCACCTTTCTTGGGATTTCTTGGTTTGGATGACTTTAGTGAGGTTTCATACACTTGATTCATTTCAATTCTTGTTATTGATCTTTGAGTTCCCTTGTTTTATTGTGGATGATATATATAGAAGGTTCTAGGGGTCTTGAGAGGTTGAAGAAAAGTGTGGAAATGAAATGGGAGCATCATTATATAATTGAACTAAGTTCAGCCCGTCGGGACTTCCACGGACTGTTCCACGGTCCTTGGAACCTTATGTTGGCCGTGGTTCTGGTTGTGGTTCACGACCAGCCAATCGACATTTCTACTGGCAGTTCCACGGACCCATCCACGGTCCGTGGATCATGGTGCTGTCCGTGGAACATGGTCGTGGAACTCACAGTTCCATCGAAGTTGTTCCCGTCGTCTCGTTTGATCTCCAATCCTTATGGAACCTTCTTAACACTTGTTTATCACTTCATTAGCAATATAAGGGACATTATAACTCTTCCCCACAACCTCATTCAAACATCATTAACTCGATACTCGTAATTTTACCCGACACACAACTTATAACTCGCTTTCCTTAACAACTTTCTTTCCTTAACTCGAATGTCTTTGGAAATATTAATTAGGACCATTAAAGACTATTTCTTACTTGTCCAAACCTCGTATATGTCGTGCCCCTCGTTAGTCTATTCACTGTACGCTAAGGGGAAATTTCCCACGTGTAACATTCTTCCCCCTTTTTTGGAACATTCGTCCTCGAATGTTAAGTCATTAGGAATTCTAGAAAAATTTCGTCAGAGTCTCCCCTGTAATATGGCACTACCATCCTGTCACAACAACCCATAATAACATTGCCTCACAGGGCCACAACAGAAGAGCAATATAGATTGGCCACACGCGACCCCTATGCATAAAAGAAAACATACATACCTTAAAATCTCGACGTTTCATCATGGACCTCTTCTGGGGACTGAAATAAATGCGGATATGTGGACTTCACCTTCTCTTCTGCTTTCCAAGTCATCTCTTCTCGGTTGTTATTTCGCCATAGGACTTTGACTGAAGTTACTTCCTTATTCCGAAGTCTTCGTACTTGCCTGTCTAGTATGGCAATAGGCACTTCTTCATAGGCTAGCTTTTCTGTGATCTGAACATCGTCTATCGGCACAATCTTTGTAGGGTCTCCAACACACTTACGGAGCATTGAGACATGGAAAACTGGGTGGACTAGTTCAAGCTCTGAAGGCAAGTCCAATTCATACGCCACTTGACCCACCTTGCGGATGATCTTATAGGGTCCAATGTATCGAGGACTTAGCTTTCCTTTCTTGCCAAATCTCATCACACCTTTCATTGGCGACACTTTCAGGAGTACCCAATCATCGATTTGAAATTCTAGATCTCGCCGGCGGTTGTCCACATAAGATTTTTGGCGACTTTGGGCTGTCAACAATCGATCTCGGATCACCTTGACTTTTTCTACCGCTTGCTGAATCAACTCAGGGCCTATTAATTACACGCCTCCGACTTCAATCCATCCAATTGGAGATCTGCACTTCCTTCCATACAAAGCTTCATACGGAGCCATTTGAATACTGGAATGATAGCTATTATTATAGGAAAATTCGATTAGGGGTAAGTGGTCGTCCCAACTACCACCAAAATCTAAAACACATGCCCTTAGCATATCCTTCAAAGTCTGAATGGTACGCTCGGCTTGTCCATCAGTTTGCGGATGAAATGCTGTGCTGAGCCTTACTTGAGTACCTAGACCTTCCTGGAAGGATTTCCAGAATTTGGCTGTAAACTGTGCTCCTCTGTCTGTAATAATAGATATCGGAACACCATGAAGTCTCACAATCTCCTTGATATATAACCTCGCATAATCTTCTGCTGAGTAGGTGGTTCTGACTGGGAGAAAATGAGCTGCCTTCGTCAATCTATCCACAACCACCCATATAGAATCATACTTGCCTTGGGAACGGGTCAATCCTACAATAAAATCCATATTGATCGCTTCCCATTTCCACGTAGGAATTTTCATTGCTTGCAATAACCCCCTTGGCTTTTGATGTTCTATCTTCACTTGTTGGCAATTTGGGCATTGTGCTACAAATTCTGCTATGTCTCTTTTCATGCCATCCCACTAATATATCAACTTAAGATCATGATACATCTTCGTCGTTCCTGGATGAATAGAGTACCGAGAGTAATGGGCTTCTTCTAGAATTCGGCGGCGTAATTCTGCAACATTTGAAACACATAGCCTGCCTCAGTATCTAAGAATTCCATTTATGGAAATTTCAAATGGACACTCCTATTTCGCATGACATGTATCTCTATAATGGCTTAATTGAGGATCTTCGTATGATCGCTCTTTCACTTCCATATCCAAGGACGAAACTGTGGGATTATTAACACTAACTTCTGCATCACCTGAATCAATTAAACGTACTCCAAGATTAGCTAGTTGGTGGAGTTCATGAATCATTTCTTTCTTTTCCGAGGGGACTTCACATAAACTACCCATTGATCGGCGACTAAGCGCATCCGCTACTACATTTGCTTTGCCGGGGTGGTATAAAATATTTACATCATAATCCTTCAATAATTCTAACCACCACCTTTGCCGTAGATTCAACTCCCTTTGTTTGAAAATATATTGAAGACTCTTGTGATCTGTATAGATATCAACATGCACACCATACAAATAATGTCTCCACATTTTTAATGCATGAATAACTGCAGCCAATTCAAGATCATGGGTTGGGTAGTTCTTTTCATGTTTCCGCAGCTGTGTCGACGCATAAGCAATGACTTTACCGTGCTGCATTAAGACACATCCTAGCCTAACACCGGAAGCATCGCAATATACAACATAACCATCTGGCCCTTCTGGAAGTGTTAAAACTGGAGCTGAGGTTAACCTATCCTTCAACTCTTGGAAACTACGCTCACAAGCGTCATTCCACTGAAATTTAGCTGACTTCTGGGTTAATCTTGTCAACGGGACTGAAATATATGAAAAGCCCTCTACGAACCTTCTATAATAACCTGCCAATCCCAAAAATCTACGAACTTCGGTAGGCGTCGTAGGCCTTGGCCAAGTCTTCACAGCTTTAATTTTCTGAGTATCAACTCGAATGCCATCATCTAAAATCACATGACTCAGAAATGTCACAGAATTCAACCAGAACTCGCACTTTGAAAATTTCGCATACAATTCTCGAGTTCGAAGAATTCCAAGAACAATACGCAAATGATCTGCATGTTCTGATTCTGTGCGAGAATACACCAGAATATCATCGATGAATACTATTACAAATAGATCCAAGAGAGGCCTGAATACATTATTCATCAAATTCATGAACACTGCCGAGGCATTAGTTAGCCCTAACGACATCACTCGGAATTTATAATGACCATATCTCGTTCTGAAGGCTGCCTTGGGAATATCTTCTTCTCTAACTCTCACTAGATGATAACCCGACCTCAAGTCTATCTTAGATAACCACTTGGCACCCTGTAGCTGATCAAATAAATCATCGATTCTCGGAAGAGGATATCTGTTCTTTATCGTCACCTTATTCAGCTGTCTATAATCAATGAACATTCGTAGGGAACCATCTTTCTTTCTCACAAATAAGACTGGTGCTCCTCACGGTGTTGAATTGGGCCTAATAAACCCCTTCTCAAGAAAATCCTTCAACTGTGCCTTTAACTCCTTCAATTCTGCCGGAGTCATTCGATACGGCAGAATAGAAATAGCCTTGGTATCCGGCAATACATCAATAGCGAACTCAATCTCTCTTTCTGGAGGAAGACCTGGAAGTTCGTCTGGAAATGCATCCGAAAATTCATTCACTACCGGAACGGATTGGAAAACTGGTGGCCTTGTTTCCGTATCATGAACTCGTACTAAGTGATAAATATAGCCCTTAGCTATCATCTTCCTTGCCTTAAGGTAGGAAATAAGCCTACCTCTTGGAGTTGCCGTATTACCTTTCCATTCAAACATGGGCTCTCCCGGAAATTGAAAGCGAACTAATTTCAATCGGCAATCAACATTAGCATAGCATGAGGCCAACCAACCCATACCCATAATTACATCGAAATCTAACATTTCCAGCTCAACTAGATCAGCTTTAGTCTAGCGGTCACATATCACAACTATACAATCTTTGTACACTTATCTAGCTATCACGGGATCACCAATCGGAGTGGATACCTCAAAAGGTTTGATTGACTCGGGTTTCACCCCAATACGATTAGCAACATATGGAGTAATATAAGATAACGTAGATCCCGGATCTATCAATGCATACACATCATAAGAACATGCGGACAATGTACCTGTAACCACATCTGGGGAGGACTCGAGATCCTGTTGGCCGGCTAAAGCATACAAGAGGGGCTGAGTAGTACCTGAAGTAGATGCTCCCCCTTGGCCTCTACCTCGGCCTGCTGGAACCTGGGGAGTCTGACCTACTGGGCGCACTGAAGATGAACCAGCCGCTGATCCTGTGGGCTGGGCCCCAACTCTGCCGCTCATCGACCGGCAATCTCTCATCATATGCCCTACCCGACCACAAGCGTAACAAGCATCGAACCACCGGCGCACTATCCGAAATTTAATCTACCGCACCGGCCGCATCGCGATGCGGAGGTCTCCTCTGACAATAATCTCCCCCCAACTGTGGACCTGAGGCCCTCGAGCTCTGACCCTGTCCTGAACGAAAAGAGCGATCAAATCTCCTGCCTATAAATCGGGAAGGTGCACTCATCACTGATTGGCCTGAGTGCCTAGAATATATCTGTCTTGATCCCCTTCTATAATCACCGCCGGTGCCCATAGATTTGGCCCTTTTGGTTTGCCCTCTATCAACATCACGATCACCCCTTGGCGGTGTTATATCGCGCATTTTTATATGTTGGGACATTCCGAGTTAATTGCGAAAAGTTAGGGACAAGACTACTTCGGGACATGAAGTCGAGACTTCTAACTACGATTTTATTTTAGGGCATGAGTTGCTTGTAGGTATTATCGGTATGGAATATTAAGGAAACATTTGGGGCCAAAAGTTAATTCTAGAAAGTTAAAAATTCATGAAAAAAAAAGAAAAGAGGAGCCATGTGGCCGGCCACATGGGTTGTGGGCCATGGACACATGGAAGGTTAATATATGTAGTGAAAAGATGACTTATTAGTCATTTTCATCATTTTATCACTTGGAAACTTCAAGAAAGTTGGAGAGAAAAAAATACAAGACAATTCGGCCATAGTGAAACCGAGCAAGAGCAAGAGAGAAATTGATAAAAAAAAAAATATTTGTTTCAAGCATTTCAACTCCTTAGAAGGTGCTTAACAACAGGGAGTGGTTCTTGCAGTAGCAAGAACAAGAATTGGTTCAAGAACAAACTCTAGCTAGGTTGAAGAATCAAGTGGAGAAGGTAAGGTCCAATTTTCCTTTTTATATGTTATGCATGGTTTGTGTATGTTGTGAAGTGTGAAAATGAATGAAGTCCATGAAAATATGGATGTTGAAGTGAAACCATGTGTGTGTGTTTGGCCGTGCATGCGTGTGTGGTGTTAAGGTGATGAATTAATTCTAATTAGCATGTTGGTTGTTGTAGTGTGTTGAAGTGGATGGAAATCATGAAACCTTAAATGTTGGTGTTGAACCGTGGTGTGTTGTGTGTGGCCGTGTAGGGGCTGTTCTTGGGGGAAACATGACGAACTAATTTTATGTAGTATTTTGGTTGTTGTTTGTTGTGGATTATGTGACGAAAATAAAGGTTTGATGACACAAATTGAAGTTGTAATTGGTTGTGGGCTGATTTAGAAGGTAATGCGATTTCAATATAGTTTCTTGTGTCGATGAAAATGATAATGCTAACGTATGGAATGGTTGATATAGTTTATGAATTTGGAAGAAGAAAATGTGTTATTGACATTCCTAATGAAGTTGGGAAGTTTCGGGTGGTTTGGCATGTTGGTTAGGTTATTTAGAATATTGTGCGGGTTGCTTGGAATGTTCTTAAATCGTGTTTGAATGGTCTCGAATTAATACTTGAACGTATAATCAATGATGTTGGTTTGAATGCACGTAGTTTATTTGAATGTAAATGGAATGTTGATGAGTTATGTAAAGAAGAATTGCTAATGCTAGAATGCGTTTTGAATCGATTGTTAATGTTGCTAGAATGGTTGTTGGTATTGTGTTGATGAATTTGGCCGAGTTGAATTCTCGGGGTCGTTGTATTTATAGGGGAAATGCTGCCCAAATTTCTGTAGAATTTGGCGTTCGCTTGGAATCGTGTTTCTAAACGCCTTTAGCTAATGTTTGATATTTAATGACGTATTGTAGATCTTGGGAAGTCTGCGACGTAAATTTGAATTAGCTTGGAGAGCAAACGAGGTATGCAAGGCTTACTCTCTTCTTTCATTGGCATGTCTTAGCTACGATTAAGTTATGATAAGTTACGAGTCTCGAGGCGAATCCATTCCTGTGATCCGAGCAAGCATATAAGTCTTATTCACTTCTTGATTCTCGAAACTCAATTTAGTTAAACTATGGCCCTTATGTCTTTGGTAAGATTGGATTTCAAAAGTTGCATAAAAGATTTTTGTCGAAAAAGGTTCTGTAACTACGAACGTCCGTAACTTTCACAGAAAGGCTCGGATCGCTTCAAAATCGTTCGTAGAAGACCTTAATGCGAATAAGGTTACCAACTTTCATAGGCGGGCTCGGGTTGGTCGATGCACATCCGTGGTCCCCGAGATTTTCGTTTGTATAATCCTGATGACTTTTTGAAAGAACTTAACCTAGTTATCATTTTCGCTCTCGAGTGTCGCCTACTTATTCATCTGTTGAGTCCGCTACAATGATATATATGACTATGGTTCCTACGGTTCCTCGATATGCTTAAGATATTTGATACGTTCCCGAATGTCGTCCGAAAGGTATTTGATATGACTAAATCCCGACTTTTAAATGATAGCTTGCTTTGATTTTTCCATTACATTTTTGAAAATGTTTTTTTTAAATTGCATATAGTTTCTCACGACTCTGCTCGTGCACACTATTGTTACTTCCTTCGCCGAGTCCCGGGGCCGGTTGTTATCGTGCGCGCTATGTTATATTTTCGGAGTATGATGTGTCCGGTTCGCCGAGCCCCTTTTGGCCGGGAACCGTGGATATTATGGTGTTATGATGTGTCCGGTACGCCGAGTCCCCTTCGGCCGGGTACCGTGGTTATATTATGATGTTATGATGTGTGACGGGGATACGGAGATATGAAACCTTCTGGAGTATGATGTGTTATGGCGCCAATGTCAGGAGGGCGACCATATTCTAAGAGCCTATGCATGATTTGTGTTTTACTCAGTAAGCATTTTGATATTCTGATATTGCATTTACTTTCTGTACCTTTGACCCAATTATGATTCTGTTTACTATATTTCATGCTTTACATATTCAGTACATATTCCGTACTGACCCTCTTTCTTCGGGGGCTGCGTTTCATGCCACGCAGGTACCGATATACGATTTGGTGATCCGTTTGCCTAGGACATCTGTTCCGCTGTCTGGATCCGGAGCCCTCACTTTTGGTATAAATATCTCTGTTATATGTATATATATGTTTGTTTATGGGCACGGCGGGGCCCTGTCCCGCCATATGATTCTGTTATGACTCTTAGAGGTCTGTAGACATATACGTGTGGGTTATGGGTAGTTATTGTTTACTTGTGTCTGTGTGATCTGCGTTCTGGATGTCCCCCCGTATGTTGACAGCCTTACCGGCTTACGTATGATATCATCCGCTGGATATTGTGACCGCGGAATATATATGTATATATGTGAATATGTATTTGTGACAGCTACGGGGTGACGTGTCACTATTCTGTATGTATAAGGTCCGATTATGTTAGCTATGGTCTGGTGTCCGACTTTCGTGTATGTGTATAATCTGTTGTACGCTGATTACGGTTAGCAGGTTCGTATGAGTGCCCAGCTCGGGCACTAGTCACGACCTACGGGGTTGGGTCGTGACAGGCGGAAGTTGTTGTCCTTCTAGATTTTGGGCATGGGCTTGAATACGGGAAATGTCCATCCCATCTTGCAATGAAGCCGTCAAGCAATCTTTAAACAAGTGTGGTCCTAAGCCACTCAAAAATCTGTGCACCCGATCTCCCATATCGGCCACCATATTCGGAGCATACCTAGCCAAAGAATTAAATTGAAGGCTATACTCCCGGGCGCTCATGTTTCCTTGCTTCAAATTTAAAAATCTATCCGCCCCAGCTCGGCGGACCTCGGGTGGCAAATAATGGCGAATGAAGGCATCTACAAATTCTTACCAAACGGGAGGGGGCGCATTCTCTTGCCTCGATGCTATCCAATTATTATACCATAAAACCGCCACATCCCGGAGTCTATAGGATGCTAACTCTACGGATTCGGTCTCGGAAGCATGAATGATCCGCAATGTTCTCAACATCTCATCAATAAAGCCTTGCGGGTCCTCATCCGGCCTCGACCCAAAGAATTTCGAAGGATTTAAACTCATGAAGTCACGGGCTCTAGCACTAGCTGACCGATCACTTGGGCTCGCATTTTGCCGTTGTGCCTGGGCGGCAACCAACTGTGTCAATAAATGAATGGCCTCGGTCACTTGTTGACCCATAGTAGCCGGTGGAGGGACTGGAGGCATAGGAGCTGGAGCTGAAGCCCCTTCTTGCTCTTCCGTAATAGGCGGAGTAGTAGAGGCATTAGATGGAGCCTCGTGGTGTGATTCACCCTCATCTATATTCATAGGCGGCTCTCTTTCTGCCCGCCCTTTTGTCGTAGTCTTGCCCTTCTGGGCGGCTTTAGCTTTTCCTTTTGGCAGCATTTCTGAAATCACAGCACACTATTAGTGAGGATAAAAGCTTATGCACGGCTCTATCGCACGATCTCATAAGAAGAAAGATGGTCATTTTTCCTAAATGCCCTGTAGCCTCTTGTTTATTAGCGTGGCACTTAACGCACCATAAACAAAACTCTACTAGACACGCTCGTAGACACTTCCTAAGACTCGAATCTGCCTCGATACCACTTTTGTCACAACCCGGCTACGGGCCATGACGGGTATCCGGGGCTAACCACCGAACACCGCTCATTCTGTTACTCTTCTACTCTTATTCATAATACATACTCAAGATCATAGAAAACTATTAACATTTTGAACATATTTACTTTATAACATAAGCCCTTCGGCTATCAAAATAGTATATATGTCACGATCCAACCCCGTAGGCCGTGACTAGTGCCCGAGTTGGGCACCCAAACACATTCATCACATCCGAATCACAAACAGATAGCTTATACGCATACAAATGTCAGACGCTGTCTCAATGCAAACATATATATATCAAAAGCCGGAAAGACTATCAAGTGGCGTGTCGGCCCAAGGCATATACAAAAGCAAGCCGACAAGGCTGCCACGGCGAATAGGATCGCCCAAAACATACAACATACAAACACACCTGAACAGGATAGGCCTAACCCACATATACGTCTACAGACCTCTAAACGGACAACCGTAATCATATGACGGGGGACAAGGCCCCGCGTACCCCGAACAAACTCATACATATACAACGGACGAGTATATACCAAAATGTGGGCTCCGGAATAAGAGAGAGCACTCCAATGCAGAATGGGTGTCCTAGGCCCGGCGGATCACCGAACCGTGCGTCCGTACCTCGCGGGCATAAAACGCGAGCCCCGAAGAAAGTGGGGTCGATACGGAATATGTCGAGTATGTAAAGCATGAAATACGAGAAAGAAAGTCGTACTTTAAATAAGGAGTAGAAAACATGAATACGGCACCAGAACCCACAAAACTTACCTCCGAAACATAAATCATACATGTCCATATCATATC
>NW_026718128.1:0-13335 GCF_029784015.1 Lycium ferocissimum
CCTTGTCTCGGATATGATTCCATTTACTATGTTTATGCTTTACATACTCGGTACATATCCCGTGCGACCCGCTTTCTTCGGGGGGAGCTGCGTTTCATGCCCGCGGAGTGCGTACGCTCGTTTTGGGGATCCTTCGATCTAGGAGATCCATCCGGCTAGTTCCAGTGCTCCTTTGTTCCGGAGCATAGTTTCGCGGTATAACCTTTTGATATGTACATATGTTGTCATTCGGGGTACGACGGGGCCCATGTCGTCATATGATGTCTTGTCACTCTTAAGTGCAGGGTCGCAAGTGTGGGTCTATGTGTGGTTGTTGTTTTGTTATATGGTTATGACTTATGTTTGGGGCGTACCATTTGTAGTAGTGGCACCTTGTCGGCTTGCGTAGCCAAATATGTTATCATGGCGGTGTGTATGAAGGTAGCCTCCTCGGCGTGTGTTTTGGATTGGGGACGTTCCCCTACATATATATACGACGACCACCCGGCTTTTGCGCGATATTATCAAAGTTATAGGCTGTAACTCTTCGTGAGATAGGTAGCTTCGACTTGCATATGTTTTGCCCTTATACTTATATCAGCTCGTTCATGCTAGTAGTGTATGACTATAGATAACAAGTGTATACGAGTGTCCAGCTCGGGCACTAGTCATGGCCTACGGGGTTGGGTCGTGACAGTCCCGATGTGTTAGACAATCATTCTTTATCTTAGAAGCTCCATAGTATACATTCTTGTGGGTAGTTGTCAAGTTGTTTAACTCTTGGGCATGTGATGCGTTTTAACTAAGCTTTATAACATTATAAAGACTTTCGCTAATTTTATCCTTACATCATGCCTCGTTTGAATTTATTTTATAAACTGTTGGAGGCAAATGTTGAACCTAGGGGGTTCAAGTGTTGTTATTACCGTTTAGGTTCTTCGAGTTGTTCATGACGTCGGATGCCAATCACATCTAGGGTGGGTTTTGGGGCATGACAAGCTTTGTCACCATGGAGTCGTACTATCTCTTTGACGTAAAGCTTTGCATAATCTTTAGTCGTTGCGTATGTAGTTCGATCAAGTTGGAAATGAGGTGACTTCATAAGTCTATCCACAATTACCCATATAGAATCATATTTCTCGCTTAGAATGAGGTAAGCACGCGATAAGTCCATATTAATCACTTCCCATTTCCAAGTCGGAATTTCCATAGCTTGCAATAATCCGCCGGGCTTTTGATGTTCAATCTTCACCTGTTGGCAGTTAGGACATTGAGCCAAGAATTCCGCTATGTTTTTCTTCATGCCATTCCACCAATAAATAGATTTAATATCTTGATACATTTTCGTTGCTCTGGAATGAACAGAATAACGGGAACAATGGGCTTCTTTCAAAACGTATTCCTATAACATCGGGAGCACACAACCTGTCTCGACATCGGGGAACTCCATCTCCAGAAATCTCAAGGGATGACTTTTTCTTCTGAGGAAGTGTATTTCTGTAACGAACTAGTATGGGATCCTCATACGGTGCTCTTTTCACTTCGCCTACTAGTGACGAACGGAAATTACGAATGGTAGCTCGCATGTCACACCGAGTCCATTACCCGAACTCCTAGGCTAGCTAGCTGCCGGAGCTCATGCGAGCTAACTCTCTTTTCTCCGGTTAAACATCACATAAGCTACCCATAGATCTATGTCTAAGAACATCAGCCACAACGTTCCCCTTCCCGGGATGATATAGAATGTTAATATCATAATCTTTCATCAACTTCAACCATCGCCTTTGTTGTAAATTCAACTCTTTTTGCTTGAAAATGTACTGAAGGCTCGTATGATCCATATAGATATCAACATGAACACCATACAGATAATGTCTCCATATCTTTAGTGCATGAATCACGGCAGCTACCTCAAGGTCATGGGTTAGATAGTTTCTCGCATGTTTTCACAATTGCCTTAAAGCATAAGCAACCATCTTATCATGCTGTATCAACACACATCCCAACCCAACGCCTGAAGCATCACAATAGACAATATAGCCCTTCGATCCTTCTGAAAGTGTCAGGACTGGGGCCGAAGTTAATCTATCCTTTAACTCTTGAAAACTGCGTTCACAAGCATCCGTCCATTGAAATTTAGCTGCCTTCTGAGTTAGCTTCGTCAATGGTCCAGAAATAGAATAAAAACCTTCCACAAATCTTCTGTAATAACCTGCCAAACCTAAAAAACTACGAACCTCTGTAGGTGTTGTAGGCCTTGGCTAAGTCTTCAAAGCCTCAATTTTCTGGGTATCCACTTGAATACCATCAGCTGAAATAATATGCCCCAAAAAGGTCACCAAATTCCACCAAAACACGCACTTTGAAAATTTTGCAAATAGCTCCCGAGTCTGAAGAACTCTAAGAACCGTATGTAAATTATCTGCATGCTCTGCCTCGGACTGATAATATACTAGGATATCGTCGATGAACACAATCACAAACAAATCTAGGAAAGGCCCGGACACATTGTTCATCAAATCCATGAATACTGCCGGCACATTAGTTAGTCTAAATGATATTACCCGAAACTCGAAATGACCATACCTCATTCTGAAGGTCGTCTTAGGAATATCTTCCTCCCTGACTCTCACCTGATGATGCTCGGATCTCAAGTCTATCTTTGAAAACCACTTGGCACCCTGCAATTGATCAAATAAATCATCAATCCTTGGAAGCGGATATTTATTCTTGATTGTCACCTTATTCAGTTGTCTGTAATCAATACACATTTGCAAGGAGCCATCTTTCTTCCTTACAAACAACACGGGTGCTCCCCACGGCGAAGTGCTAGGCCTAATAAAGCCTTTTTCAAGCAAGTCCTTCAATTGTTCCTTCAAGTCTTTCAATTCTGCGGGAGCCATTCTATCAGGAGGAATAGATATGTGCTTGGTATCTGGTAGCACATCAAGAGAAAAATCAATCTCTCGCTCTGGGGGAAGGCCTGGAAGCTCATCCGGAAACTTATTCACCACGGGGACAGACTGAAGAGTCCGTGATTCGGCTTCCATATCTTGAACCCGGACCAAATGAAAAATACAACCCTTAGCAATCATCTTCCTTGCCTTGAGATAGGAAATAAACCTACCTCTTGGAGACGCTGTATTTCCCTTCCATTCCAAAACTGGTTCTCCCGAAAACTTAAAGCGAACCATTTTTGTTCTACAATCAACATTGGCATAGCAAGAAGCCAACCAATCCATGCCCATGATAACATCAAAATCCACTATTTTCAACTCATGTAAATGAACCATAGTACGATGATCACAAATCACCACTACATAATTTTATATACTCGGCTAGCTATTACCGGATCACCAAAGGTCTGATTTACTCCGGTTTGACCACAAATCGACCAGCTATATATGGAGTAACATATGACAATGTGGAGCCTAGATCAATCAATGCATATACATCATGAGAAAATACCGATAATATACCTGTGACAACATCAGGGGAGGACTCAAGATCCTGTCGCCCAGCCAGTGCATAAATACGGTGCTGAGGACCACTAGAATTGGGAGCTCCTCCTCTACCGCTACCACAATTAACTAGTGTCTGTGAGACCCACCCCGGAGGGCATATAGATGATGAAGACCCAGTTGCCGACCCTGTGGCACAGGCTGTACCTCTACTACATCTTGAGGGGTAATCAGGCGTTATATGGCCTGACTGACCACATGCATAACAAGCATCTGAGCCAAATTGGCACTAGCCCCAATGTAACTTCTCGCACTGAGAACATCGTGGTAGGGGTGGTCTTGCCTGGCCCGAGTCACCCCTGTAATGAGAACAAGAAGCTTTAAAACTCTTACTCATCCTGGAGTGAACAGGTCTATCAAATCTCTGGCCCGTAAACCATGGAGGCATACTAGTCATGGAAGGGCCTGAATGTTACACCTCGGAAAATTTCCCGTTAGCGTACAGTGAATAGACAAGCGAGGGGTATGATGTATACGGGGTTTGGACAAGTAAGAAATAGTATTTGACGATTCTAATTAAGATTTCCAAAGACATTCGAGTTAAGGAAAGAAAGTTGTTAAGGAAAGTTAGTCGCAAGTCGAGTGTAACGGATAAGAATTTCGAGTATTAAGTTAATGATGTCTTTATGAACCTTTGAGGAAGATTATAACATCCCTTAGAATGGTATTGAAGTAAGGAACAAGTGTTAAGAAGGTTCCATAAGGATCGGAGATCACACGAGTCGACGAAACAACTCTCGGAAAACTGGGCAAACATACGGCCAGGCCGTATAAAATGTATGGACCGTATGTCCAATCGTAGATTCAGCCCAGAATACCATAATTCACTGGACCAGATCTTCGGCCAGACATACGGCCCGTAGAAAACATACGGACCGTATGTTGGTCCGTATATTTTGGTCGGGCTAAAGTTGATTTTTATATAAGGGACCCTTTTTCATTTCATTTTCATTTCACTCCCACTCTTCCACACTTCAAGACCTCTCTAGAATATTCCACACATTTCATCCATGAGAAACCAATAGAAATCAAGGATCAACAATAGGAAATCAGGTGAATCAAGTGAAGGAAACCCATTAAAATTCATACAAACCAAGAAAACCCAAGAGAGATGAAATAGGGTTTTGGTGCAAGAAGTGTAATATCATCCAAAGCTTGTTCCTCTATTATTTAAGGTAAGTTTCATGACCTTTTCATGTTATTTGAAGTATTTATAAGTTGAAACACATGAATTGTAGAAGTGTATAGCAAATGGGTCATCAAAGGGATGAATAATGTCATTTTGAAATAGTGGTTGGATTGAATCATGGAAATGAATATGTTGACGATATAAATACGTTATACATGATATTTAGGACATGAAAGAAGTATTGGATACGAAAGAATGCGACATTGAACTTTGGCCATAATTATGAAGAATTGAAGTAAGGTTATGAAATGCGAATCATATGAATGAATGACGCTTGTTGTTAGTGATATTGTGATTGTCATTATGAATGTTGGGAGTTGATATGGAATATGGCGGAAAGTAGTATAAACAAAGGAAATGCTTGCCCAAATTTCTATAGCTTTAGTAAGTATGCTTTCACGATGATATAGCTAATGTTGATACGAATTATCTTGAAGGTATAAACGAGTGCATTAAAGGAGAACGAGCAAGCGATAGAATAGTTAAACGATAAAAGGTATGTGAGGCTAATCCTTTCTTTCTAAGGCAAGAGTCCTATGACATGATTTCCTCTTTCTTATGAATGTTCCTTCTTCAAGAAGGCGATGAGCCCTTGTTCATGAATAGTCATACGAGATAAGAGATATGTTACGATTATGATAACGATAATGACAAGCCAAAGTCTAGAGATGCCATAGCTTATAATATGATGCTCCATGTATAGTCTATTGATGTTGATCGTTGTATACACTCACCTTATGCTTGTTCCTTGAGGTGGCAGCGTTTAACGAATGTTCCATAATGAAGTCGGGGGTTTACGACCTTACGTCACCCCGATAGAGTATGATTGTCTACGAGTCTCTATGTATGTACTATGATAAGTATATTATGACAAGCATGTTATGATAAGCATATTATGATGAGCATGTTGTAATGAGCATATGATAATGTTATACCGCGCCTATATGGCCGGGCAGTCACCGCCAAGGCGGGCAGCTATACACCATGGCCAAATGGCATGGGCGGTATGTACACCGGCGGCATGAGATGATACCCCGGACGCGGGAGGCCTGGACGCAGGCTAGTGCTGACGCTATTGCTAATGTTATTGATTATCACACCGCACCTATATGGTTGGGCAGATTGTACATTTATACATTTATGCATATATGATATGATGATGAGTATGAGAGTAAGTCAGCATGCAGTACTTCCTTTATGATTCAGTCAGTTACAGATTGCTCCTCATTGATGCCTTCTTACTTCATTGATCTCTTATTGTTGTTTATGCCTTACATACTCAGTACAATATTCGTACTGACATCCTTTTCTTCGAACGCTGTGTTCATGCCCACAGGTAGACAGGGAGGTGATCGAGATTCATAGGAGCTAGCAGTTGATTAGAGAGCACTCCATTTTTCGGAGGTGCCATTGATTATTCTTTCGGTACATATGTGTGTATATTCATGATTGGGCATGGCGGGGTCCTGTCCCGTCCATATGTCTAGTATTCCAGTAGAGGCTCGTAGATACGCAGTGTGGGTAGTATGGTCCCATGGTCCGTATGTATATGCATTTATATATTATTTTGATAGCCGAAGGGCTTATGTTTATAAACGTGATTATGTTTCAAATGATGATACATTTCTATGATTATGAGCATATAGTATAAATGAGAGCAGATAAGTAACAGTACGAGCGGTGTTCGGTGGGTAGCCCCGGATACCCGTCATGGCCCGTAGTTCGGGTCGTGACATTGAATGCCTAAAAAACTGCGATTTTTGCCCTCCTCTGAACTCACTAGTTGGACCTAAAGATCTAGACCTCTTACTATAACCTCTATCATGCTCACGCTCACTTCTTTCTTTGTTGTTGGCTTTCTTCCAAATTCTGGGCATGGACTTGAATGGCAAAAAATGTCCATACCATTTTAAAGTGACGCAACGTCCATAAACAAAAGGACATCAGTACGAATAATGTAATGGGTATGTAAGGCATAAGCAATAACATAATAAAAGAATGAAGGACAACATGAGATAGAAGAACTATTTATACCTCTTGAGGTGTTCATCACATTTACTTACCCCTTTCTCTAAAGGAGACCTTCCACACATATACATATACATATACATATACATATACATACATGTATAACTAGCATCATGAATATAACATATCTGGCCTTAATAGGACTCGGCATGTAACATAGCGGGCCACAATGGGACTCGGTGTGAAGCATAACCGGCCACGATAGGACTTGATGTTATTCATACCCAATTGGTGGTGTGCACAATAAATATCATACCCGGCCATATAGGACTCGGTGTTGTCCATATATTTAACTATTTAAACATATAAAATTACATAGGTAGGAGCAATATCGTCATCATCCTTTTTACTATATCTTTCCTTAGAGGAACAACTACTATAGGATGGAATCAATAACATCATGAGAGTATCAAGAACTATAAGATTAGTGATTCTAGGAATGAAGTCATCATGGAAGACATTATGGATTTCACATGAAGGTATACAACAATGGGATCATTCCTTAAGAAAGAAGGGTTAGCCTTACATACCTTTATGTCTTCTTAACTACTTAACGTTCACCTCCAAAGTCCAAGAAATCTACATTTAAAAGGGTTCATACCAAGGTTATGCTTCAAAGACACCCTTAAGTTCAAACTAGTATAATTCGTAAGCTATCGAAAATTGGGCCGCATTTCTCTATTTCATCTACTGCTACCAAATTCCAAAACAACTCCCAAACAACAATGACATTATTAACAATACCATAATCAAGAGGCTTCATTCAAGTTAAGCATCATCCAATCCCCAAAACTTCTTTTCACGATCACTCATTACAATAACTATAACACAACACCATATATACATATGTACAATACTTCCTCAACATTATTAGTGTCACCCACAACAAGATTATACTCATAACATGCCAAGAATTATAATTCAAGTTAACCTATAGCTCATAAAATCTCCAAGTTCGTACTTGAACTCCATTTTCACTTCTTCTCCCTTCAACCAAATGGTACAACAATCAAACAACCTTAACCATATGCAAGAGATGTAAAAACTTACCTTAATCTCTCAAGAACAAGTCTTGGATCAACTTATTTCACTAAAGTGAAGTCTCCAACAACAACACCAAAGGAAAATTTGAGTTCTACGAACCCTAGCAAGCTTCTTAGCATTTGAATCTTTTGATTCGCTTAGATTTGGCTTAGATTGGTTTACGGAATTGGAGAGAGGGTTTTGGAGAGCCTTAGGATCTGTTTTGGGGAAATTATGAATCCAAAAGAGCTGAAATGAAATATATAAAGCGTAACTTAAAATCCCGTCAGGCAATTCCACGCTCACTTTGACGGACCGTCAAAATTCCTACGGTCTGTCAAAATGCACCGTTAAAATTCAAACATGGCTCAAACATGGTGCTTGATGTCAAATGGTCCCTCCAAAGTGTTTCCACGGTGGTGCTTCACCATTTGATGGGCCGTCAAATAGTCCCTCAAAGTGTTCCCATCCGATAAGTTGCTCGTTTTTATTAGTTAGACTCTTAGGGATTCTATAAAAATTTCGCCAGAGTTTCCCCTGTAATATGGCACTGCCATCCTATCACAACAACCCAAAATATATCGCTTCACAGGGCTACAGTAAGAACAACAACAATGGCCACACACGATCATGAAATCATCAATACAAAGCATTACATACTTGAGGAGAATGGCGTCTCTGCCTTAGCCTCCTCTGGGGGTTGAAATAAATGTGGATACCTGAATTTCATGTCTTCTTCCGCTTCCCTGGTCATTTCCTCTCTATTATTGTTTCTCCATAGGACTTTAACTGAAGCCACATCTTTGGTTCTAAGTCTCCTAACTTGCCTATCTAGAATGGCAATGGGAACTTCTTTGTAGGATAATTTCTCGATGACTTGTACATCATCTACAGGTATAATTCTGGAAGGATCTCCAATGCACTTATGAAGCATCGATACATGAAAAATCGGATGGACTAACTCAAAATTAGAAAGGAGGTCCAGCTCATAAGCCACTTGGCCTACCTTGCGTACAATCTCATAAGGCCCAATATACCAAGGACTAAGCTTGCCTTTTTTGCCAAATCTCATGACGCCCTTCATTGGCGACACCTTCAAGAATACCCAGTCCTTCACTTAGAACTCTAAATCTCTCCGATGATTATTTGCATAGGATTTCTGACGACTCTGAGCTGTTAGTAATCGATCTTGTATAAGCTTGACCTTTTCTATGGCTTGCTGGATCAAGTCTGGCCCTATTAGTTTAGTTTCTCCCACTTCGAACCACCCAATTGGTAATCTGCACTTGCGCCCATATAAAGCCTCATACGGGGCCATTTGGATACTAGAATGATAACTATTGTTATAAGCAAACTCAATAAGCGGCAAGTGATCATCCCAACTACCTTAAAAATCCAACACACATGCCCGTAGCATATTCTCGAGAGTCTGGATGGAATGCTCAGCTTGTTCATCAGTCTGTGGATGAAATATTGTACTAAGACTCACCTGAGTCCCCAAATCTTCTTGAAAAGACTCCCAAAAATTGGTTGTAAACTGCGTCCCTTTATCGGAAATAGTAGATACTGGGTGTGACACTCCGTAAATTTGAGTTAAGTGCCAAAGTGTCTTGGAGAATTGGACTTCGCTGTTTTTTTGGGTTGAATGAAAAATACGGCTCGTATTTTGAAATACGGTCCGTATTCCTTGGGCGTAGTTCACCACCTTCCTAGGGTGTTCACTGTTTTGCTAATGATAAAATACGGCCAGAGTTTACGGCCCGTATTTTGAAATACAGTCCTTATTTCACCCGTTCCCTAGACTGCTCACTGTTTTGTTATCGTTAAATACGGCCAGAGTTTACGGCCCGTATTTTGAAATACGGTCTGTATTTCTGGGTTTATTTCACTAGCTGACAACTATGTATATAAATAGCGGGTTCAGTTAATTTTTACCAATTATTCTCATTCTCATAAACCCTAAGGACAAAAATCTTTTCTCCAAGTCTCCAAACCTTAAGGTAAGAAAATCTTTAACCTCATTAATCAATCCTAGCATTCTTAACATGATTCTTGAATGAAAAACCTAGGATTTGAAAAGTAATCCTTCTCAAGTTGACTCAAGCTAGGGTTTTGGGTGATCTTCGTTGTAAAAGTAAATTGTTAAATTACGCAAGGCTTAATTAAGGTATGTCTATCTTTTAAAAACCTTCTTCTCAAAATTTCTTTATTTAATAAAAAGGTGAACTTCTCACATAAACCTTAATTCATGTTTTGATTGTGGTTGGTGTGCGTGAGGGGAAAAGCCCACATTAAACCTTTATTGTATTATCCTCTATATACGTATATGAAATCATAATCGTTTTCTTCCATAAGAGATGATCAATAATAATGGTTAATCGTTGGTATTGATGTTTTATAATGAACTATTACAATGGAATCTTTTTTAAAGAAGTGGAAACGTTTTCAAGATTATCTATGAAATTATGGATCTTTGTAATGGCACATTGAACCTTAGTGGTAATTGATGGTGTGACATACTTTGAGATAAATTGTGAATCGGCTTCTATGCTATGAACTATGTTGTTGTGTTTGGCCTAGCTACTCGGAAGGAAGGGTAGTCACTATGGATCCTAGTATTGTAATTGCCTAGCTATTCGGGAGGAAGAGTGGTTACTACCGCATTCACTACTCGGAGTGCGGTTACGCCTAGCTATTCGGGAGGAAGGATAGCCATCGAGAAGTATATATTTCGGTGTGATACGCTGTGACAAGAGAACCTCAACAGTCATCCCTTCGATGTGCTTGATTCTTGGGCCTGTATTGGCATATGTGATATTCTTATTCTTTCATGAAACTGTTGTTGACAATCATGATCAATTTAAAAGGCATATTTGAAAGTTGTAACTTGACAAGAGGCTTCTTAATCGGTTTTGATAATGCTTATTGGGACACACCAGTTGAATAACTGTTTCTTTACATTGATTTCATACGGTTTTCAGAACTGACTTCTTTACGTATTATTGTACTTTATTTTCATATTACTTGTTGTCCCCGAGGCACTAACTGAGTACGAAGTACTCAGGCATACCATTGTTGTTTTTGATGGTATATTAGGTAACGGAGAAGGGCAGGTTCTTGACACTTCAAGCGCCTAGGAAGGACTTGTTGTTGCTGCTGACTTGGTGAGCCCACATGTTCATTCGTGGGACACCTTGATTTCATTTATTTATTATTTAGCATTTTAGCGGGCTGCGTCCCGATGTGTTAGGCAATCGTTCTTTATCTTAGAAGCTCCATAGTATACATTCTTGTGGGTAGTTTTCAAGTTGTTTAACTCTTGGGCATGTGATGCGTTTTAACTAAGCTTTATAACATTATAAAGACTTTCGCTAATTTTATCCTTACATCATGCCTCGTTTGAATTTATTTTATAAACTATTGGAGGCAAATGTTGAACCTAGGGGGTTCAAGTGTTGTTATTGCACTGTTTAGGTTCTTCCGATGTTGTTCATGACGTCGGATGCCAATCACATCTAGGGTGGGTTTTGGGGCATGACAAGCTTTGTCACCATGGAGTCGTACTATCTCTTTGACGTAAAGCTTTGCATAATCTTTAGCTGCGTATGTAGTTCTGACTGGTAGGAAATGAGATGACTTCATAAGTCTATCCACAATTACCCATATAGAATCATATTTCTTCTTAGAATGAGGTAAGCCTGTGATGAAGTCCATATTAATCACTTCCCATTTCCAGGTCGGAATTTCCATAGCTTGCAACAATCCGCCGGGCTTTTGATGTTCAATCTTCACTTGTTGGCAGTTAGGACATTGAGCCAAGAATTCCGCTATGTTTTTCTTCATGCCATTCCACCAATAAATAGATTTAATATCTTGATACATTTTCGTTGCTCCGGAATGAACAGAATAACGGGAACAATGGGCTTCTTTCAAAACGTGTTTTTATAACATCGGGAGCACACAACCTGTCTCGACATCGGGGAACTCCATCTCCAGAAATCTCAAGGGATGACTTTTTCTTCTGAGGAAGTGTATTTCTGTAACGAACTCGTATGGGATCCTCATACTGGCACTCTTTCACTTCAGCTACTAGTGACGAAGCAGCTGAATTCTGAATGGTAGCTCGCATGTCACCTGAGTCCATTACCCGAACTCCTAGGCTAGCTAACTGCTGGAGCTCACGAGCTAACTCTCTTTTCTCTGGCTGAACATCACATAAGCTACCCATAGATCTATGGCTAAGACCATCAGCCACAACGTTCGCCTTCCCGGGATGATATAGAATGTTAACATCATAATCTTTCATCAACATCAACCATCGCCTCTGTTGTAAATTCAACTCTTTTTGCTTGAAAATGTACATGAAGGCTCGTATGATCCATATAGTTATCAACATGAACACCATACAGATAATGTCTCAACATCTTTAATGAATAAATCACGGCGTACTATCTCAAGGTCATGGGTTAGATAGTTTCTCTCATGTTTTCACAATTGCCTTAAAGCATAAGCAACCATCTTATCATGCTGTATCAACACACATCCCAACCCAACGCCTGAAGCATCACAATAGACAACATGGCCCTTCGATCCTTCTGAAAGTTTCAGGACTGGGGCCGAAGTTAATCTATCCTTTGACTCTTGAAAACTGCGTTCACAAGCATCCGTCCATTGAAATTTAGCTGCCTTCTGAGTTAGCTTAGTCAATGGTCCAGAAATAGAATAAAAACCTTCCACAAATCTTCTGTAATAACCTACCAAACCCAAAAAACTACAAACCTCTGTAGGTGTTGTAGGCCTTGCCTAAGTCTTCAAAGCCTCAATTTTCTGGGTATCCACTCGAATACCATCAGCTGAAATAATATGCCCCAAAAAGATCACAAAATTCAACCAAAACCCGCACTTTGAAAATTTTGCAAATAGCTCCCGACTCTGAAGAACTCTAAGAACTGTATGTAAATGATCTGCATGCTCTCCCTCGGACTGATAATATACTAGGATATCGTCGATGAACACAATTACAAACAAATCTAAGAAAGGCCTGAACACATTGTTCATCAAATCCATGAATACTGCCGGCGCATTAGTTAGTCCAAATGACATTACCCGGAACTCGAAATGCCCAAACCTCGTTCTGAAGGTCGTCTTAGGAATATCTTCCTCCCTGACTCTCACCTGATGATACTCGGATCTCAAGGCTATCTTTGAAAACCACTTGGCACCCTGCAATTGATCAAATAAATCATCAATCCTTGGAAGAGGATATTTATTCTTGATTGTCACCTTATTCAATTGTTTGTAATCAATACACATTCGCAAGGAGCCATCTTTCTTCCTTACAAACAACACGGGTGTTCCCCACGGCGAAGTGCTAGGCCTAATAAAGCCTTTTCAAGCAAGTCCTTCAATTGTTCCTTCAAGTCTTTCAATTCTGCGGGAGCCATTCTATAAGGAGGAATAGCTATGTGCTTGGTATCCGGTAGCACATCAACAGAAAAATCAATCTCTCGCTCTGGGGGAAGGCCTGGAAGCTCATCCGGGAATACATCCGAAAACTCATTCACCACGGGGACAGACTGAAGAGTCGGTGATTCG
>NW_026718129.1:0-13146 GCF_029784015.1 Lycium ferocissimum
TGCTTTAATGCTAGTATGATCGCGTCCACCTCACCGCATGACTTTCATCACATAATCTGGAGTAAGTTGAAGTCTTAACAGATTTCGAAATGCCCTCATGACACATCTCCCTTCGAATTAGAAAAGGTCTCTTACTCTTCTGACTCCACAATTACTATTTTAGTCCTTTTTCAATCCTCAATCTTCACTTTTCACCTATGGATACGACTACTTCCGTCCTAGACTTCCAGATTCCCAATGGTAATGAACACACCTTGATCACCGTTACTTATAAATATTTGGTTATCGGCCTTTGGATTCCTGCTCTCATTTTACCTCGTTCCTCATCTTTTCTATAACCGGGTCTTTCACATTCCCGTCGCTTATAGTACTCGTGTCCTTGGCTACACATGTCGTGGTCTATTGCTACACTGTTATCTCGCTCTCTTCTTATTTCCTTCTTCCAATTACCCTTTCTTTCCTTACCCTCGCTTTCATTCCCGTTATTATATAACCCTTATCCCAAACTTTCCCTACGCGTAACTTGATAAACCTTCCTTATTCGTTCTGTAGCTCGCTTTTCCGTTTCACACTTGCCTTTATATTCTAGCTACATAGATCATATCATAGCTTTGGCCACCTTCTCACTAGGCTTTACTTATTTTCATAACAATCCTCATTATATTCACATTACATCTTATTCGTAATCAATCCCATAATATAACACACCCTTTACCCTTTCTGATCAACTTTATCCTTAATATCTCACAAGCTGTCTTATCCATACATTCATATCCATCGCAATTCTTTTCCTCTGTACTCTTGTCTTAATCATACTATTACTTCTTTTAGCCATAAGCTCGTCATAATTCATCCCTGCTTATCAATTCAGTCGGTACCTTAATATAACTCTCTATCAAGGTTTGCCAGCCTCTTCCAAATCATCTCTTAGTATCACAAGCCCTTTCCAATTTCTTTGTACCTTATCGATATCGACCTCCTAATTATTATTATCCTCAATTCAGCAATTAGCTTCTCTCTCGATGTCAGCCGTACTCGTAGCTTAATCAAATCTTATCATTACTATTGGCACAACCTTTGGCACGACCTTTCAAGACATATTACAAACCTATATCTCATTCTCTTTTTCTTTCAGGAAAATTTTGGCAGAGTTTCCTCTGTAATTGTTACTATCTCAAACTCGCACGCAGAAAACCAACAATGCCTCACAGGGCCAACATATGTATATATATATCATATCATATCACAGCCACACAGGGCTCCCAATATCAGCAACAGTGCGAAAATGATAAACATACCTCGTATGCCCAACTCAAACTGCACCTGTTACACTTTCTTGTTCACTTTCCCTTTTAATCTTCAACTTGTATTTCAATCGTACTTCAATATCTTACCCGACATATATCTTGCATACCTTTGCTTACCTGCGTGCTTTGTAACTTCCAATATCGCTCGTCACTTTCTTCTGTCGATGCCATTCTTCTGCTGAAATCAAAGGTCAGGGTAAGGAATCTCATTTCCTATGACTTGGCTCTATGGCACGATCTAAGATGTGAAAGAAGAGTAACCACCCTAAATGCCCCGTAGCCTCCTGTTTATAAATGTGGCGCGCTTCACACCATAAAAGGGACTCTACCGGACACGACTTTGCGTACAACCCCTAGGACGAACTCGCTGCGATGCCAATTTGTCACACCCTAACTGATAGGGTATGATGGGAACCCGACCCTTACTTAGGGCCGAGCGAACCCGCTGATCCTCGTGATACACATAATCTCACTGGGCCCTTAAATCATGAAAGGAATGCATAAAGAAAGTTTTTCAAGAACAACATTCTATTCGTCTTTCTCAAATCAGGTAAAATCTGTAAACATATGAAATCTGTAACAAAATGCATAATGACACAACGGCTTACTGTAGCCGCTACAAAGCCGACATATCATACACTCGACTCGTTCGCAAAGTCTCTAACATAACCCAAGATACCAAACACGTATACTCGACTCTAAAAGACTCCCGGGAGGAAATGGAGCTCGCCAATCCAAATCGGAACATCTTCTACTAATATCCTCGACTCATCTATATGCACCTGCGTGGCATGAAACGCAGCCCCCGAAGAAAGGGGGTCAGTACGGAATATGTACTAAGCATGTAAAGCATGAAATACGGCAAACAGGGTCATACTGAAATAAGGAGTATAGAGAATCATAAGGCTTGCCTCTGAAACATAAATCATGCATGTCAATATCATGTAGTACATATGCATATACATAACGTGTCCCGGCCCTCTAGTGAGGGACTCGGTAGATAAAATCATCATATCATGTATATATATAACGTGTTCCCGCCTACTAGTGAGGGCGCGGTAAATAAAATCATCATATCATCATGTCATCATATCATCATGCCATCATATATATATATATATATATATATATATATATACGCACCCCACCTACAGTGAGGGACTCGGTGAATAGCGTGTCCTAGCCCTCTAACCAGGGACTCGGTAAAGGAGATCCGTCTCCATCATGTATACCATACTCGGCCCATCCCGGGCCGGCGCCATCATCATATCATATAACATGCCCCGGCCCTCTAGTGAGGGACGCGGTGAATAATGTACCCCGCCCTCTAGTGAGGGACGCGGTGAATAATGCGGTGGAGTTGCACGAATACATGCCCCGGCCCGGACGCGAGTGAAAGAAGTAATAAATAAGCACGAAAGCGGTAGTAGTGAGAAACCATATGCATACAAATCATCATCTCGACTCGATAGATAAGTAGACAACTCAACGCTCGAGTATCCAAATAATAGTCACACTTAAGACTCTTGAAATATCATTACGAAACATGTCATATAACGTCTTAGGGATCATAAACATATATCGAGCTAATCCGAGCCCGCCTATGAAAGTTCCGGGCATTTTCCATTGTAGAGCACTTTTATGAACATATCGTAGCAATCCGAGACCATCTATGAAAGTTACGGACATTATCCACTTTAGGACTTTCTACGTACACGAGGCCGACCACCGAGCATCCCTTATTCTATTGCTTAACCTCGTCTTTATTCATTTCTCTCATCGTGTATAATCATAGAAAACGACTTTCGTATAGAACATATTTACTTATATAACGTAGGCCCTTTGGGCTATCAAAATAATAACAATATACATAGGCTTCCATTTACATAAAGATTATGGGACCATACTACCCACACATACGTATCTACGAGCCTCTACTGGAATACTAGACATATGGACGGGACAGGACCCCGCCGTGCCCAAAATACATGTACACAAAATGATGTCTCGAAATAGCACCTCCGGAATAAAGGAGGGCTTCTGCAACTCCGCTGATGGCTACTGTGAATCGGCACCGTCTCCCTGTCTACCTGTGGGCATGAACACAGCGTCCAAAGAAAAGGACGTCAGTACGAATATTGTACTGAGTATGTAAAGCATGAGCAGTAATGATGGAGAAACATAACGGTAATATATGAAATAGCATAAGATGGGAGACATTAACATTCTCTTCATAGTACTTACCTTTCGTAGGACGTTCCATGCTCTATTTCGTACTCGTATACATACATTTATATCTTTTACTTACTTACCTTTCGTACCTAGCCTCCTGTCATACTCATGCTCGTACCACGTACTTTGCATATACATGGCCCTTACTCGGCACTTACATGGTATTAACATATCCGTACTCGTAAAGATATCATGTACTTATCTCATTCGTACTCACATAAATGTGATGCATATGGTCTAATCATACAGGTAACATAATCATACTTATATAGATATCATACGTGAAGCATCATACATATAACATAACCGCATTCATATCGGTACCATACATGTAGCATACTCGTATTCATATATGTTAGTATCATTCGTACTCGGCCCCTTCGGCTCGATGGGATCGCTAGCATACGTACTCGGCCCTCTTGGCTCGATGACATTACTGGTATACGTACTCGGCCCTCTTGGGCTCGATGGGATCACCGGTATACGTACTCGGCCCTCTTGGGCTCGATAGGCTTAGGATTATACGTACTCGGCCCTCATGGGCTCGATGGGCTTAGCAGCATACGTACTCGGCCCTCATGGGCTCGATAGACTTGATGGCATTCGTACTCGGCCCTCTTGGGCTCGATGGGCTTAATAGTATCCGTACTCGGCCCTTCTGGGCTCGATACATACATATATACATATACATCACATAGGGGTATCATGCCCTTAACATAGCTAGTCATCATCTTGCATTCATAATACACATACATATACTTATCATAATGTCGCATTTATTTATACACATTTGATCATTATCCGTATTCGGCTTCATAGGCTCGACAGTATATCGTATTCGGCCACGAGGGCTCGACCACATCACATATATCTCATATCGTACATGCATCATAGGTTCATTACTATTTCTCGTTTCATAGTCATGTTGTGGCTTTGTTTTACTCTAGCGTCATCAACATATATCTGTGCCTACATACCATATACTCATTATCTTACATCTTATAGATTTATGATTATGAATCGTCTTATAAGCATATCCTGGTTCCATCGTACTTACATCACTATCATTCATTTCATGGGCGTATCGTGGCTTAACATAGTGCTACCATGTTTTATCATATATGCATAACTGTAATACTGCCCGACCCTATAGGTGCGGTGTAATAATCAATATCGTTAGGTTACATCAATGACATCATTAGCTTCTTAGAGGCATCATATCATAGGCTATAGCATTCTAGACTTTAGCTTACTATTATCATCATCGTATTCAACTCGTATCTCTTATCTCGTATAGCTATTCATGAGTGAGGATCTTTACTTTCTTAGAGATAGGGACATTTATAGTAAACGAGGATTTTCATGCCATAGGACTCATGCCTTAGGAAGAAAAGGATTTGCCTCACATACCTTTGCTGTTTAGCTACTCTATTGCTGGCTCGTCCTCCTTCAATGCTTGCGTCTTTACCTTCAAGAGGGTTCGTATCGTCATTAGCTAATCAATTACAAGAACATACTTCTTAAGGCTAAAGAAAATCGGGGCAGCGTTTCCTTTTGTTTATACTACTTTCCGCCATATTCCATATTAACTCCCAACATTCATAATAATCATCATGATACTATTAACAACAATCGTCATTCATTCATATGATCCGTATTTAATAATTCACTTCAAATTCCCATAATCATGACTAAAAATCCATCGTCGTATTCTTTCGTATCCAATGCTTATTTCACGTTCTAAATGTCATTTATAATGCATTCACACCACAACACAACAACAATCACAACTTGATTCAAACTATCTCTCAAAACGTCACTATTCATCATTCATGACCCATTTGTTGTACTCTTCTACAATCCATAAATCTTAGCTCAATAATACTTCAAATAGCATGTAAAGTTCATGAAACTTACCTTAAATGATGGAGGAATAAGCTTGGAGTGGTGATTCACCCTTAGCACCAAAACCCTAGTTCAACTCTCTTGGGATTTCTTGACTTGGAAGACTTTTAATGGGTTTCCTCTACTTGATTCTCTTGATTTCTTGTTATTGATCCTTGATTTCTAGGGATTTCTCATGGAAGAAATGTTTGGAACTCTCTAGAGGTTTCTTGAAGCTCCTTGGAGAAAAATGAAGTGAAATGGGCTTAAGTCCCTTTTTAAAACTCCCAAAATCGATCTTTAATGAATTATTGTCGGGATGAACAGTGGTCGTAAACCACAGTTTACGGACCGTATACTAGTTTACGGTCCGTCCTCCATGGCCGTATTTAAGCATAAGGAAAACAGAAAGTTTGGCTGAAGGACACGGCAGTTTACGACCTGGTTTACGGTCCGTCCTCCAGTTTACGGGCCGTATACTGGGTCGTATTTAACCATTTCAACACTTAACAGAAACTTGAGATTTTTGACTGCTTGGAGGACGATCGCACTATACGGTCCGTAAATCACTTTACGGGCCGTATTGTGCACTATACGACCACTGGCTGGGAATTTTCGCAACTTTATTATTTCCACAAAATTCATGTTTGGCCATTCCCGACTTATCGACACATCATATACTCAAGCTCTTCATCGATCTACTCGTCACTCAAGTACGGAAAGATTCCGAGGTGTCACATTCTTCCCCCCTTTTGGAACATTCGTCCTCGAATGTTCGACACTCGAGGATTCTAGAAAAATTTCGCCAGAGTTTCCTTTGTAATATGGCGCTATCCTCCTGTCACAACAGCCCATAATATCATTGCCTCACAGGGCCACAACACAATCCACAATTAGGGGACATAATATCTGAGTAATGATGGAAATAGGGGTGTTCAGATACTCTAACTATTACACTTCATTAATGCATCCCCCTCTATGACAGCCTAACCCTTTTGTCGAGGATTTAATTCCTCCTTTCTCACCATCTCTCACCATACCTTTCATTTAATTTCTGCGCCTTATCGATTCTCTTTCTTGCTCAATAACGATATTAAATCTTACATGGTCTGCAACTCTATCTCGCTTGGTTTCATTAGCGAAGTATAATTGCTTGCAAGTTATATCACCGTTCTTAGCTGATTCATGTGCGTATACACCTATACATATACATATATCCTCATCCATACACATATTTGTGTTCATAGCCATATCTCTATTCATGGTCACATTCATTTACATACTCATACTCATCGCATTTCGGTAGTCGTAACATATTTTCACTCGTATTCGCATCATTTACATATCGTATATATTACACATGCTTAACATATTCGTGTGCATAGCACTTACATAGCGTGTACATAATATCTACACAACATACCCGACTACGAAGAATCGGTACTTCACATACTTGGCCCGGCCAAGGCCAGTGGTCATCCGTACCTAACTATAGTGGTGCGTGCTCGTCATCATGTATACATATTCATACACATATATCGTACTCTACCCGGTCATACAAGCTCGGGGTTTCCATAATAGTCATATATTGGCACATATACATATAAGATCATAAGCATTTCTTAACATCGTTACTATCATCGCTTATCACATCTATTTGACACGTCTTAGGGTCTATCGTTAACTTTCTACACTTGCGTTCCTTTTTCCTCGCCCCCCCCCCCCCTTTTGGGGTTTAGCCTATACCATTTTTAAATTCACAGTCTTGCCTTCAAATCTTTAATTCATATACCTCTTACTATCTTTGCGTCTTATTCGTGCTGTTTCTGATGATCCATAGCTACGATAATCTATATGTGGGGCTTAACATACTCATATCTTCCCTCTTCCCTTTACTCTATACATAAGTAGCTCCTTATAGTCGTACTCATCCTCATCGCTATCATCACCCTTCACATCTTACTTCCTTAAACTTGAGACCCATAATACCACATATCATTCTTTCCCCATTACCATCGCTACATAATGTAACTTCTCAATTTATACTTTGCTTATTGCTACAATTATTTATTCTTCCTTTAGCACATAATCAACAATGTAGATATACCTGTGACGGCATCGGGGAGTGACTCTGGATCCCGTCGCCCAGCCAATGCATACGTACGATGCTGAGGACCACTTGAATTAGATGCTCTCCCCCTGCTTCTACCCCGCACTGCTAATGTCTGGGAGTCTCGCCCCGCGGGGCGCATGGATGACGAAGACCCGCCGCGGATCCCATGGGCTGGACCGCACGCTCACTGCCTCGAAATGGGCACTCTCTCATAATATGACCTGACTGGCCACAACTATAGCAAACATCCGATCCCACTCGACATGGTCCCCAATGTTGTTTACCGCACTGGGTACATTGTGGTATGGACGATCTCGTCTGGCCCGAATCACTTCTATACTGAGAGCCCGACTCTCTGAAACTCTGACTCGGTCCGGAATGAATGGAGTAATCGGACCCCTGGCCTGAGGGTCTAGAGTATGACTTCCTCGATCTTCCTCTATAGCTGCTATCGGCACCCATGGATCTGGCCCTCTTACTTTGCCCCTTGTCACCTCACGTTCATCCCTTTGCGGTCGTTGTTGCTCTTCTAAATTTTGGGCATGGGCTTGAATGCGGAAATATCCATCCCGTCTTGCAATGAAGCCGTTAAACATTCTTGATATAAATGTGGCCCTAAGCCGCTCACAAACCTGTACACTCTGTCACCCATGTCGGCCACCATCATCGGAGCATATCTAGCCAATGAATTAAACTGAAGGCTATACTCCCGGGCACTCATATTGCCTTGCTTTAGATGTAAGAACCTATCCGCTCTAGCTCGGCGAACCTCGGGTGGCAAATAATGTCGAATAAAGGCATCGACGAACTCGGCCACACGGGAGGGGGCGCATTTTCTTGCCTCGACGCTCTCCAATTATTGTACCATAGAACCGCCACATCCCGAGTCTATAAGATGCTAACTCCACCGATTCGGTTTCGCAGGCATGAATAATCCTCAATGTTCTCAACATTTCATCAATAAAGCTTTGAGGGTCTTCACCGGCTTCGACCCGAAAACTCCGGGGGATTCAAGCTCATGAAATCACGGGCTCTAGTACTAGCGGCGTCACTCGAGCCCGAATCTTGCCGCCGTGCTCGGGTGGCAACTATCTGTGTCAATAAATTAATGGCCTCGGCCACTTGTTGGCCTGAAGTAGATGGTGGAGGAACTGTAGGCATAGGAGCTGGAGCTGAAGCCCCTTCTTGCTCTTCCGTAACGGGCGGAATGGTGGAGGTATTAGATGGAACCCCATCATGTGATTCGCCCTCATCTATATTCATAGGCGGCTCTATTTCTGCCTGCCTCCTGGTCGTAATCTCACCCCTCTGGGCGGCTTTAGCTTTCCCTTTTGGCGGCATTTCTGAAATCATAACATACTCATTAGGGAGGAATTTCATCTTATACTTGGCTCTATCGCACGATCTCATATGAAGAAAGATGGTCATTTTCCTAAATGCCCTGTAGCCTCTTGTTTATTAGTGTGGCGCGCAACACACCATAAACAAGACTCTACTAGACACGGCTCGTAGACACTTCCTAGGACCGAATCGCTCGATACCACTTTTGTCACGACCCGACCTACGGGCCGCGACGGTACACGAGGCCGACCACCGAGCACCCCTTATTCTATTGCTTAACCCGTCTTTATTTATTCATTTCTCTCATCGTGTATAATCATAGAAAACGACTTTCGTATAGAACATATTTACTTATATAACGTAGGCCCTTTGGGCTATCAAAATAATAACAATATACATAGGCTTCCATTTACATAAAGATTATGGGACCATACTACCCACACATACGTATCTACGAGCCTCTCCGGAATACTAGACATATGGACGGGACAGGACCCCGCCGTGCCCAAAATACATGTACACAAAATGATGTCTCGAAATAGCACCTCCGGAATAAAGGAGGGCTTCTGCAACTCCGCTGATGGCTACTGTGAATCGGCACCGTCTCCCTGTCTACCTGTGGGCATGAACACAGCGTCCAAAGAAAAGGACGTCAGTACGAATATTGTACTGAGTATGTAAAGCATGAGCAGTAATGATGGAGAAACATAACGGTAATATATGAAATAGCATAAGATGGGAGACATTAACATTCTCTTCATAGTACTTACCTGCTTTCCGTAGGGACGTTCCATGCTCTATTTCGTACTCGTATACATACATTTATATCTTTTACTTACTTACCTTTCGTATCTAGCCTCCTGTCATACTCATGCTCGTACCACGTACTTTGCATATACATGGCCCTTACTCGGCACTTACATGGTATTAACATATCCGTACTCGTAAAGATATCATGTACTTATCTCATTCGTACTCACATAAATGTGATGCATATGGTCTAATCATACGTAACATAATCATACTTATATAGATATCATACGTGAAGCATCATACATATAACATAACCGCATTCATATCGGTACCATACATGTAGCATACTCGTATTCATATATGTTAGTATCATTCGTACTCGGCCCCTTCGGCTCGATGGGATCGCTAGCATACGTACTCGGCCCTCTCGGCTCGATGACATTATCGGTATACGTACTCGGCCCTCTTGGGCTCGATGGGATCACCGGTATACGTACTCGGCCCTCTTGGGCTCGATAGGCTTAGGATTATACGTACTCGGCCCTCATGGGCTCGATGGGCTTAGCAGCATACGTACTCGGCCCTCATGGGCTCGATAGACTTGATGGCATTCGTACTCGGCCCTCTTGGGCTCGATGGGCTTAATGGTACACGTACTCGGCCCCTCTGGGCTCGATACATACATATATACCATATACATCACATAGGGGTATCATGACCTTAACATATCTAGTCATCATCTTGCATTCATAACACACATACATATACTTATCATAATGTCGCATCTATTTATACACATTTGATCATTATCCGTATTCGGCCTCATAGGCTCGACAAGATATCGTATTCGGCCACGAGGGCTCGACCACATCACATATATCTCATATCGTACATGCATCGTAGGTTCATTACTATTTCTCGTTTCATAGTCATGTTGTGGCTTTGTTTTACTCTAGCGTCATCAACATATATCTGTGCCTACATACCATATACTCATTATCTTACATCTTATAGATTTATGATTATGAATCGTCTTATAAGCATATCCGGGTTCCATCGTACTTACATCACTATCATTCATTTCATGGGCGTATCGTGGCTTAACATAGTGCTACCATGTTTTATCATATATGCATAACTGTAATACTGCCCGACCCTATAGGTGCGGTGTAATAATCAATATCGTTAGGTTACATCAATGACATCATTAGCTTCTTAGAGGCATCATATCATAGGCTATAGCATCTCTAGACTTTAGCTTACTATTATCATCATCGTATTCAACTCGTATCTCTTATCTCGTATAGCTATTCATGAGTGAGGATCTTTACTTTCTTAGAGATAGGGACATTTATAGTAAACGAGGATTTTCATGCCATAGGACTCATGCCTTAGGAAGAAAAGGATTTGCCTCACATACCTTTGCTGTTTAGCTACTCTATTGCTGGCTCGTCCTCCTTCAATGCTTGCGTCTTTACCTTCAAGAGGGTTCGTATCGTCATTAGCTAATCAATTACAAGAACATACTTCTTAAGGCTAAAGAAAATCGGGCAGCGTTTCCTTTTGTTTATACTACTTTCCGCCATATTCCATATTAACTCCCAACATTCATAATAATCATCATGATGCTATTAACAACAACTGTCATTCATTCATATGATCCGTATTTAATAATTCACTTCAAATTCCCATAATCATGACTAAAAATCCATCGTCGTATTCTTTCGTATCCAATGCTTATTTCACGTTCTAAATGTCATTTATAATGCATTCACACCACAACACAACAACAATCACAACTTGATTCAAACTATCTCTCAAAACGTCACTATTCATCATTCATGACCCATTTGTTGTACTCTTCTACAATCCATAAATCTTAGCTCAATAATACTTCAAATAGCATGTAAAGTTCATGAAACTTACCTTAAATGATGGAGGAATAAGCTTGGAGTGGTGATTCACCCTTAGCACCAAAACCCTAGTTCAACTCTCTTGGGATTTCTTGACTTGGAAGACTTTTAATGGGTTTCCTCTACTTGATTCTCTTGATTTCTTGTTATTGATCCTTGATTTCTAGGGATTTCTCATGGAAGAAATGTTTGGAACTCTCTAGAGGTTTCTTGAAGCTCCTTGGAGAAAAATGAAGTGAAATGGGCTTAAGTCCCTTTTTAAAACTCCCAAAATCGATCTTTAATGAATTATTGTCGGGATGAACAGTGGTCGTAAACCACAGTTTACGGACCGTATACTAGTTTACGGTCCGTCCTCCATGGCCGTATTTAAGCATAAGGAAAACAGAAAGTTTGACTGAAGGACACGGCAGTTTACGACCTGGTTTACGGTCCGTCCTCCAGTTTACGGGCCGTATACTGGGTCGTATTTAACCATTTCAACACTTAACAGAAACTTGAGATTTTTGACTGCTTGGAGGACGATCGCACTATACGGTCCGTAAATCACTTTACGGGCCGTATTGTGCACTATACGACCACCGGGCCGGGAATTTTCGCAACTTTATTATTTCCACAAAATTCATGTTTGGCCATTCCCGACTTATCGACACATCATATACTCAAGCTCTTCATCGATCTACTCGTCACTCAAGTACGGAAAGATTCCGAGGCTCCATTTCCAATAGAAACAACAACAACATATTTCTTTCTTCCAAATTCATGAACTACACAAACCATCCACACATTGACAACATCATTCCCATAAATACAAGAAACTATCTTAAAATTCCATTAGCTTCTACAACTAGTCACAAATGACTATAACTTCAATTTGAACCATTAAACTTTCATTTGCATCATAGAACCCAAAACACAACAATCCAAAAATACTAAATAAAATTAGTTCTTCACTCCTACACACACAACATATACACGGCTACAACTTCCACACCATAATTTCATGAATTTCATTCATTTCCACATACTACAACATGCACAAACCATTCATAACACATATAAAAGGAGATTAATCCTTACCTTTTCCACTTCACTTCTCAACTTGGCTAGGGTTTGTAACTTGCGAAAATGGATGCTTTGCTTGCTCCAACAACTACTCCACGTTGTAGAGGACCTTCCAATTGGTTGAAAAGCTAGAAGAAAATAACTTTTTTCTTTCAATTTTCATGACACCATATTCGGCTAGCATGGCCGAATGGTGCTCTCCTTCTTTCTCCAAGTTTCTTGAATTTTCTTAAGTTGGAAAGATGAATTTTGGTCTTGCTTAGTCATCCCTTGTCCATATATATATATATATGACTCCTACAAATATGAGGTAAACACATGCCCCCTTTTATGGCTTGAAATAATTGGCCAACCAACCATGGGTGGGTCCCACCCCAACCCCACGGCCACATGGCCATTTGGCCATTTCATGAAATAATTTTTTTCCAACTTCTAGCCCCAAGTTTCCTTAATATTCCCATCCAACAAAATTCATAAGCATATTGTGCATTACACAAAATCGAAAAAAAATAGCCTTGCCCATAATTTGTCGCAACTA
>NW_026718130.1:0-13432 GCF_029784015.1 Lycium ferocissimum
TGTGATATGGCTTACGATGTGTTGTGATGATGTGTTGCGTTCGGGGTTGTACGGAGATTTGAAACCTTACGGGTGTTATCTTGTGTTATGGCGCCATCGGCAGTGCGGGCGACCATATTTTCCGTGCCCTTTTGCATGCTTTCTATTTTGAAAATAAACATTTGGCATTTTGGAAATGTACTTACTTTCGTACTCTCGTTTCGAGTGTGACTCCGATTTATTCTACCGTATTTTCTGCTTTGTATACTCGGTACATATTTCGTACCGACCCCCTTTTCTTCGGGGTCGCGTTTCATGCCCCGAGGTACGCACGACCGGTTTGGCGATCCGCCGCCGCAGTTTAGGAGACCCATCTGTTTGCCGTGTTGGAGTGCTCCTTTTATCCGGAGCCTATATCTTGGTACATACTCGTTCGTTGCATATGTGTGTGTGTGTTCGGGGGCACGGCGGGGCCCTGTCCCGTCATATGATTCTCGTTGGTTTGTTTAGAGGCACGTAGATGTATATGTGGGTTATGTGCCTATCCGGTACAGATGGGTTTGTACATTATATGTTTTGGGCCAATGCGCCATCTGATAGCCTTGTCGGCTTTCGATATATGTATATATATATGAATGGGTTTGAGATGTGTTTGAGACAGCGTTTGATATTCATATGTGCATAAGCCAGCTGTGTGTGATTCGGGTTTGATGAATGCGTTTGGGTGCCCAACTCGGGCACTAGTCACGGCCTACGGGGTTGGGTCGTGACACTTTCCTTATCCCAGGTTTTCTTGGCACGACCCTATGCCTATGATGAAGCTTTGCCTCAGAGGCTTAGCTTTCCTTGTGCCGCCCGTTTGATGTCAAGGCTTCAGCCTTGTCTTGCTATCATACTCTTGTGGCGCATTTCATATGCTGGATCTCGTCTATGCGCACCCCTTGGGTTGGCTCCGAACATACATGTCCCTCGCCTGGCACTGAGCGTCGCTCCTGCGCGCACAGTCCTATCCTCAAGCTTGACACTTGCCTTGTGTCGCGCCCGAGTAGGGCAACTTCCAATCCTTGGCCTTTGTCTGGTGCGGCCCTCTTTCCTGTGCCTATGGTTGTCCCATGGCATTGGCAAACATAGCCCTCGCAACATACTTCCATCCCTCGTAGTGCAGCGTCACCCCATGACTGCACGTCTAGGCCAACGGACCCTTGCTTGCAAGGCTGAACCCAAGCCAAGCTCACAAGTCAATACACGAGGCTCTTGAGTGGTGCCTCGAGTACTCAATCGGCACGGAGGTCTTTAACATCCATAAAGATAGCCCGCGGGGCATAATCAGTTCCTACGTCAAGCCTCGGCACTCGTTGGGCGCCCAACGCGGGCCCGCAGCACGACGTCGTCCATAGAGTCCCCTAACTCGTATGGATACCCAGGACACTCCTATGAGATGCCTAGGCGGGCCCGAGGTCCTCCCACAAGGTTGCTCACTTGCGGTGGACCGGCCGGCACGCACGGGGAAGGCCGGCCGAGCAGAGACACCTCGCCCCCCTTATATATGCTTTAAAAAAGAAAAACCCAAGTTTTAGCACTGGACATCATTTTGCCAGAGAATCACAATAGGCCTTTCTCACTCTCCCGAACTCCAAATGAGGCGCCGTCTGTTCCTAACTCTTTCTCTTGACTTCCTTCACTCCTCCATGAAGTTTCATCTCATCCCATACTCGTGGAACGAGATATAGCCTTCGGGAGCTTTGACACTGACACTACTCCTTGGCTAAGTCAAGCCCTTAGGTAAACGATCTTCAAATGACGCCAAACTTGGTAAGCACATTCCTTAACATCCTAGGAAGGGTCCCCTCACCCTAAATCCCAAGATTCCATCCATAGCTCGGAAACGCACGGGACTGACACTCAGGCTCGCGCGTGGCCTCGTCCGCCGACGGCCCATGGGCTCATCCCAGATCCTTGCTAATCTACCTTGGCACTCTTATAATATGCCATAGAGCATCTCTAGATGCTTATTGACTCTCGCTCGTCGGAGCCCCTTGTTGGTGCACGTCGCCCGCGCACGACTGACACTGCCTACGCGGCCGACCCTGCCTGGGCGCATGGCCGACACTGCCTGCGCGCACGACCCTGTCTGCGCGCACGGCTGACACTGCCTGCGCGCACGGCTGACACTCATCTGCGCACGTCTCCTGCACGACTGACACTCGCTTGGCCCTCCTGGGGCGCGCAGGGGTTATGGGCGCCAAGGCACAACGAAGGCAGCCCGTAACATTCTCCCCCACTCAAGCTCGTCATCGTCCTCGATGACATAGACACGTCCACGTCAACCCGGAGTTTGCCCCCTCGGGGTCTCACATCCCCTTCCTTAGTCCTTTGGGTCTAAAACCCATCTCATCTCCTCTTAAAAATGGAGTCGTGCCCCATGCACTTCTCCTCCCTAGTTTCTCCCAAGCGTGCCACTGCACCCCACTTGGAAAGTGCCTCCGCACTTGCACCCTCTGGTGGCTAACTTTGTGGTGACCGCCTGTCACCCACACTATGTTCCTCACGGCCTTCATCTGATCTGGAACCTTTGTCTCCCTTCTTGGTAATTTCAACATAGCACCCATTGGTGCGACTTCCACAGTCCCACTGCGACCTTTGCAGCCCCTTTTTTACCGTTCTCTTCAGAAGACAATCGTCCTTCAATTTTCGTATTGGCCCAACGCCTCTTCATAGGCGAACACTTCCCCACTAAAAGTGGAAGACACTTTTCTTTGCTTGTCAAGGTAGGCATCCCTCGATGTGGCAACCTTTGCCAACCATTCCCTCATGGTCCTTGTCCGTTTTCCTCCGCAAGATCCCGCTATATCAGCTGCGTCAACAAATCGAGTTTCGACCCCATAAATCAAAATTAACTTGCCCACACACTGACACAAGCGGCTTTTCAAATCCAATCTTGTCCCCTTTGACGTCTAACACGGCCCCTGCATGACCCACGCTCCACAGTGGTGTCTTTGGCACTTGCATACTTTGCACCCTCTTGGCACTCGTCAAGTTCTTGGGACGTACTCCTGGTGAGTACTTCATTTCCTCAAAGTGGTAGCTTCGCCCATTCTAAACAACATCTTTGTTCTCAAACTGTCACTCCCTCGACAGATTCCTTACGATCCCCGGTGTACCTCAGTACTTGGTTCCATATCTATGGTTCCCCGGTCGTTTGGTGTACCCCAGTACTCTCTGCTCTGGAAAGGACCACATTCTCAAACTTGGAAACCCATCCAATTCGAAGCTTAGCTAACCCTCACTTTGTCTTCGCCTCCTCACATCCGTGATTCAGCCCATTGCCTCCTCGGCCAACTCTTGCATCGCCCCACTCTAGTGGTTTGACACATTTCCACACATCTACCTCCCCACGCTAAGTGGTTTGGCTCGCCTTCACCATCGCCGCCCTGCCCTCGCAGTTTGGCCCCATTTCCATCTTTGCCTCCCTACAAAGTGGTCCGTCATCCATCAAGGATCTCCCCGCTTCACGCGGTTCGACTCCGTCCTCTTCCTGCTCCACGCAATTCCATATTCTAACCAACAATGCCTCTCCGTCTAGCGGTTCAGCTTGGTTTTTATCTATGCGTCCCTACCTCCGTAATGGCTCCCTTCTGATTTTGCCTCCCCATTACAATGGTTTGGCCTTCCATTTCACAAACATGGCGGCTGCCTCCACCTCATTGTGACATTCAATCATCCCGCAAGGAATCCTGCTCTCAGGCCATTCCTTACATTGTCGCGGCCCACTGGCACGCCTTGCTCTAACCTTGTAGAGCTCCAACTTTGTGGTGCTAGCTCGTCTCCCGCCGAACATAGCACCCAATCCTGCAAGCCAAGCTTGCCCCATGTTGTAGGCACCAAGCCCACTTGTCCGACATGGTTTTTGAGGGTCTCACCTTCCATTCATTGCAACCCTTAAGATGGCTAGGCGTCCGTCATCTTCCCCATAACGTCCAACCCTCGAAGGACGCTTTCTAATGCCCTCAGGCAATACTCAAGTCTATCCATCCTGGAAAGACACTCAACTGATGCGTCCGTCGCATCCCCTCTAGGATCTCCACGATCAATCCCAAAGTTTATAGTCCATGGCTCGTAGCTCTCCACAACATGGTTGCTCGACCTGGCAAACATGGCCTTTTTTCCTGACCACCCGACTCATCGGCATGTCCCTTTCCTCAACGGGAGCCCAGACTGTTCGAAAGAAAATTTGTTGTTTCCTATTTCCCCTCTTCCAAAATGGCCAACAACTCTTACTTGTTGCATCACACGACCAGACACCTTGAACTGACAAGTTTCTGATGCAAGTGAACCCTCTGGAACGCTCGCTACCTTCACTTGACATTCTAGCCAAGTCCATGCCTTGCTCAGCAAAGCTGCTAGCCCCCTGCTAACAGAGTTTCTGACTAACTGATGGATCATCACAATCAAGAACATTTGAGCTCCGCCTATCCGTTTGTCCCGTCTTGCAATAATATACCCCAACAATATGGCACGTCGGTGCACTAGTCGACCATCCTCGATGGCGCAAAAGCCAACCAAACATGCTTCAATGTAATCCCTGCGAAAAAAGCACCACTGCACGGAAGACATCCCCTGAAGATACCTCAATCAAACTAGGATGCCCCAAAATCAACTCCCAAAACACAGACGATGGCGGAAACAACGGCTGTGAAATGGCCTGATCCTGAAAGTCGTAGTTCATGGCTGACAAAGCACATTCTAGCCATAATACGCGCAACCAATCCCTTGTAACCAGTAGTATCGGGTTCACCCATTCGATTGGCACGAAGAATATCATTCCTGCTTTGATGTGATCTCTGCGCTGACATTCAACCAATGCTCTTAAAAAAATTTAGCTCATGGGAGCTGTGAACATAACCGTGGCTTCACCTGTCTTTCTGACCCTGGCCAGATCAACCTTCGCCAATGGCTTCATTTCAAACCGCACTGCAATCCACTATTGCTAATATCAATCACACGTGATATCAACTCAGCATCACAATGCTCACCCTTCGCTCTGATACCAACTGTCACGGGCCGACTCCTCCTAAGCGGCAGCGGCACACAAATAGCCCGTGCGACGCTCGTAGTCCCACCTGACTACAAGCCAGCCTTTCCTTATCCCAGGTTTTCTTGGCATGACCCTATGCCTATGATGAAGCTTGCCTCAGAGGCTTAGCTTTCCTTGTGCCGCCCGTTTGATGTCAAGGCTTCAGCCTTGTCTTGCTATCATACTCTTGTGGCGCATTTCATATGCTGGATCTCGTCTATGCGCACCCCTTGGGTTGGCTCCGAACATACATGTCCCTCGCCTGGCACTGAGCGTCGCTCTTGCGCGCACAGTCCTATCCTCAAGCTTGACACTTGCCTTGTGTCGCGCCCGAGTAGGGCAACTTCCAATCCTTGGCCTTTGTCTGGTGCGGTCCTCTTTCCTGTGCCTATGGTTGTCCCATGGCATTGGCAAACATAGCCCTCGCAACATACTTCCATCCCTCGTAGTGCAGCGTCACCCCACGACTGCACGTCTAGGCCAACGGACCCTTGCTTGCAAGGCTGAACCCAAGCCAAGCTCACAAGTCAATACACGAGGCTCTTGAGTGGTGCCTCGAGTACTCAATCGGCACGGAGGTCTTTAACATCCATAAAGATAGCCCGCGGGGCATAATCAATTCCTACGTCAAGCCTCCGCACTCGTTGGGCGCCCAACGCGGGCCCGCAGCACGACGTCGTCCCAGAGTCCCCTAACTCGTATGGATACCTAGGACACTCCTATGAGATGCCTAGGCAGGCCCCGAGGTCCTCCCACAAGGTTGCTCACTTGGTGCGACCGGCCGACGCACGCGCGGGAGGCCGGGCCGAGCCGTAGACACCCTCCCCCCCCCTTATATATGCTTTAAAAAAAGAAAAACCCAAGTTTTAGCACCGGACATCATTTTGCCGCAGAATCACAATAGGCCTTTCTCACTCTCCCGAACTCCAAATGAGGCGCCGTCTGTTCCTAACTCTTTCTCTTGACTTCCTTCACTCCTCCATGAAGTTTCATCTCATCCCCATACTCGTGGAACGAGATATAGCCTTCGGGAGCTTTGACACTGACACTGCTCCTTGGCTAAGTCAAGCCCTTAGGTAAACGATCTTCAAATGACGCCAAACTTGGTAAGCACATTCCTTAACATCCTAGGAAGGGTCCTCTCACCCTAAATCCCAAGATTCCATCCATAGCTCGGAAACGCACGGGACTGACACTCAGGCTCGCGCGTGGCCTCGTCGCCGACGCGCCCATGGGCTCATCCCGGATCCTTGCTAATCTACCTTGGCACTCTTATAATATGCCATAGAGCATCTCTAGATGCTTATTGACTCTCGCTCGTCGGAGCCCCTTGTTGGTGCACGTCGCCCGCGCACGATTGACACTGTCTGCGCGGCCGACCCTGCCTGGGCGCATGGCCGACACTGCCTGCGCGCACGACCCTGTCTGCGCGCACGGCTGACACTGCCTGCGCGCACGGCTGACACTCATCTGCGCACGTCTCCTGCACGGCTGACACTCGCTTGGCCCTCCTGGGGCGCGCAGGGGTTATGGGCGCCAAGGCACAACGAAGGCAGCCCGTAACATGTCAACACACGAGGCTCTTAGGAGAGGTGCCTCGAGTGTTCAATCGGCACGGAGGGTTTTCTTATTCTCAAGGATAGCCCGCAGGGCATGGTCGGTCCATACGTCAAGCCTCCGGCCCTCGTTGGGCGCCCAACGCTGGCCTGTGGCCGAGCGCCACCCATAGAGTTGCGTAACTCGGATGGGTACCTGGACCCTTCGGGGATGCCTAGCGTGCCCTCGAGGTTGGCCCCCAAGGTTGCTCACTTGGTGCGGCTTGATGGTGGCACGCACGGGGAGGCCGGCCGAAGCCGAGACACCCGTGCCCCCCTTATATATGCTTTAAAAAGAAAAGCCCAAGTTTTAGCACCGGGACATGATTCGCCGAGAATCACAATTGGCCTTTCTCAATGATTCGAACTCCAAATGAAGCGCCGTCTGTTCCTAACTCTTTCTCTTGACTTCCTTCACTCCTCCATGAAGTTTCATCCCATTCCGATGCTCGTGAAACGAGATATGGCCTTAGGGAGCTTTGACACCGACACTGTTCCTTGGCTAAGTCAAGCCCTTAGGTAAATGATGTTCAAGTGACGCCAAACTTGGTAAGCACATTCAATGACATCCTAGGAAGGGTTTGTTCACCCGAAATCCCAAGATTCCATCCATAGCTCGAAAACGCTCGGGACTGACACTCAGGCTCGCACGGGGGTCGTGCGTCGACGACCCGTGGGCTCATCTCAGATCCTTGCTAAACTTCCTTGCTACTCTTAGGATATGCAATGGAACATATCTATGATGATTGTGGACTCCCGTCCGTCGGCACCCATGTTGGTGCACGTCGCCCGCACGGCTGACACTGCCTGCGGGGCTGACACCGGCCGTGGCTGGCATCGCCCTCGTGCGGGCCGGCACTGCACGCGGGCTGGCACTCGCTCGCGCGGCGGCACTCGTTTGGCCCGCTCGGGCGCGCGGGGTTACGGCGCTAAGGCACAATGAAGGCAGCCCGTAACATTCTCCCCCTCCAAGCCAGGCATCGTCTCGATGCCTTATAACGCCAACGACAACCCGGAGTTTGACCCCTCGGTGTTTTACATCGCGGCCCCAAATCCCGTGGGTTGGCAACCCATGTGTGTTCTTCTCGAAATGGAGTCGTGCCCGTGCACTGCTCCCCCAAGTTTCTCCCAAGCGTGCCTCTGCACTTCACCTCCTAGTGTTCACTTGGAAAGCGCCTCCGCGCTTGCACCCTCTGGTGGCTAACTTCGTGGTGACCTCGTTGTCAACCACGCCATGATCCTCACGGCAACTGATGCATCCTCTGGTGGCCTAACTTTGAGTGGTGGCATTCTTGCTTGCCACATGATGATTGTAGCAAAATGGCAAATCCGTTTTGGAGGTCTGCTTCCGACTGGTAGTTCACATCTGAGACTCATTGCCCGACTAAGGCACTTAGTTTACAGCCAGTTGATGTACTGCTCCCTTTGTATCTTTAGCCCGGTTTAGGATTGGCACACCCTGGTGTGGCACACGCAACCCCCACTATGTATGGTGCGGTCTCTTTGCTTTGCTTGTGGAAGATTTTTCTCCAATTGGAAATGCATGGACCCAATGCTGTCGCAATGGGTGAGTACTCCCCCACATGGGTGGCGGCAGTACTGAAGTGCTGATGCCGATGTTCCAAGATGTCCTCATCTCTTGGCGACACGCTAGCAATGGCGCCCTTGGTGGGCGATGAAAGATGATGGCGGCCTGATGGCCGATGATGTGAGGACGGCCTGATGGCCGATGATGTGAAGACGACCTGCTGGTCCATGATGTGAGAACGGCATGTTTGCCGATGACCTGATGACCATATGTCTGCTGATGATCTGATGACCATATGTCTGTTGATGATCTGGTGACTCATATGCCTGCTGATGATCTGATGACTCATATGCGCATCCCTTGGTATGGCACCCATATCGTGATGATAGCCTGATGGCTATTGTGGGCATCCCTTGTTGTGGCGCTCTCGCCAACCATGCTGTTAGGGACCCCTTTTCTCTTTTGGGCAACTCGCCTTGGTGGGTGTATAAGCAAGGTCAAGTACCAATATGATGACTCAGAGTGACTTGCAATTTGAGCCGATGCCCGGGTGGCAAATTGCGACTGACATAACGTTGTTTATTCCCTGGCATTGGTGGTTGCTTGAAGTTCAACTCTAATCCCAATCTGCGTAGAATATGGCCTCTGGAAAACCATGCTGCACCATGGCATCTTCGGTAACTGTTATGCTTGGTACCATGTGGTACTGAGAAGAACTCTTAGAACTCACACCTGGTGGGTACTTGATTTTTCTGCTCGAAGGGAGATAGCTTCATACATGCGTGACCCTAGGTCTTTGTTCTCAAATTGATCCTCCCAGGCTTGATGCCCGATTCTCCAGTGTGGTACCTGTGTTACCGTCCTGGTTGTTCGGTATCCCTTTGTATAGATCACATTCTCGAACTTGGAGCTTAACTATTCCCCACTCTTATGTTTAACCTTGATCTTTGCCTCCTCACCTCGGTGATTCAGCATGATGAAATGCCTAACCCACGCGTCGTGGATCGATGATTTTATCGCCATGCGATCAGCCTGATTTTGGTGTTGTTTCGTGTGCTGGCTTAACAACACAAGTATGCGACATGGGCCTCCCCACGTTCAGTGGTTCGGCTCTTTAATGACATTGCCTCCCTACGTGGTAGGTCGGCTGCTTCCTCATTCTGCCTCCCCATTTAACTGATTTGGCATTCCATTACAAATGTGGCGGATGGTTCCACCTGCTGATTGTGACATATGAACTCTCAAAGAAGCACGCTCACGGAGTCCTTCCTTACGTTGTCGCGGCTCATTGGCGCGCCTCGCTCTAGCTCGGTATCACCCAATGGCTAGAGCTCAAAACTCGGAGATTGCTCTCCTCCATGATGATAGGTATGATGGTAGATTATTGGGGTAGCTCGCCCCTCGTAACACGTAGCCTTGATGATCGCACGCTAGAGCTTGCCCCTTGCTTTGGGAAGTATAAGCCCACTGGATGTAGACATGGTTGTTGAGTAACTCGCCTTCTATTGCTTGCGACCTTTATTGTCACGACCCGAACTACGGGCCATGACGGGTATCCGGGGCTAACCACCGAACACCGCTCATGCTGCTACTTATCTGATCCCATTCATTCTATATACTCATAATCATGGAAAACTATTAACATTCGAAACTTTTTTTTTTTTTTGTAAACATAAGCCCTTCGGCTATCAAAATAATATATATATATATACAAGAAGACTATGGAACCATACTACCCACACTGCGTATCTACGAGCCTCTACTGGAGTACTTAGACATAAGGACGGAGAGAGAGAGAGAGAGAGAGAGAGAGAGAAAATATATACAGAGAAAGAGAGAGAGAGAAATAGAGACCTAGAGAGAGAGAGAGGGAGGGCTCGGTATGTCTGCGATAGCCTCACATGGATCCGCAACGTCTCCCGTCTACCCGTGGGCATGAACACGAGCGTCCAAAAAGAAAAGGACGTACATTTAATATTTATCGAGTATGTAAGGCATAAACAATAATAGAACATCAATGAAATAGGGGAGACATCAAATGAGGAGCAACCTATACCGACCGTATCATAAAAGAAATAGTGCTGGCTTACTTTACTCATAAACATCATCATGTCATGTATGCATAAGTGTATAAGCTGCCCGACCATATAGGTGCGGCGTGATAATCAATAACATTAGCCCGCGTCCGGGGTATCATCTCATGCCGTCCACTAGTGGCGCTGCCCATGCCATTTGGCCATGGTGTATAGCTGCCCGGCCGTATAGGCGCGGTGTAATATCATCATATGCTCATAATAGTATGCTCATAACAATATACTCATCATAGTATGCTTATCATAGCTCATCATAATGTATGCATAGAAACTCATAGATAATCATACTTTATCGGGGTGACATAAGGTCGTGGACCCCCGATTTCATTATGGCGCATTCATAAGCATTCCGCCTCACCTTGATGGAACAAGCATAAGGTGAGTGTATATAATGATCAACATCAATAGATTAATGATAACTGCCTTAGCTTTATAGGAACATCATGTCATGGGCTATAACTTCTTTAGACTTAACTTATCATTAACAATTTTCATACTTGCCTTATCTTTCTTCTTTATCTTATACATGTGTAGCTCCTTATAGTCATGGACTCATCGTCATTTCTGTCGCGCTCGTAATATATGTCTTATCTTTCTCTCGTATGGCTATTCATGAACGTGGGCTCTTAGTTCTTCGGAATTTAGGAGATTCATGGAGGGGGAAAATCATGCCTTGGAAGGAAAGAGACGAACATCATATGATGGGTCTATCAACAATGAATAATAGCAAGGAATCGTATAAAGGTCATTAACTTTGTAGAAATCTTGTATCATGAGTTTTAGGATCTCTAGACTTGGGCTCATCATCACATTTATAACATACCTCCTAGCTCCCTCTCATGCGAGTTCTTTATGACGTAGACTCATCATTCCCAATACATACATATGTGTAGAGAAGTCATAGAAAGATAGGAGGGTTCATACCATAGAGTCATGCCTTAGAAAGAAGGGACTAGCCTTACATACCTTTGTCGTTTAACTATTTTATCGCTTGCTCGTTCTCCTTCAACGTTCACGTTTCTACCTTCAAGAGAATTCGCATCATCATTAGCTAATTGATTATAAGAACGTGCTTACTAAAGCTAGAGAAAATTGGGCAGCATTTCCTTTGTTCATACAACTTTCTCCATATTCCATATCAACTCCCAAACAGCCCTAATAATATCCACAATATCATCCCAATAGCCTTTATTCAACTACATTATCCTTACTTCTCAATTCACTTCAATTTATCCATATTCATGGTCATATCACACAATTTCGTTCATTCATATAAAATGTCTATTCCATGTTCTCAATATCATTTATAACATGATTATAATCATAATGTATCAAGAATCATAACTCAATCCAAACATTTACTCAAAAGTGACACTATTCCCCCATTCCGACCCATTTCTATTTCCTTAGATAATCCAAGTGTTTCAACTTTCAAATACCTTAAACAACAAGGAAAGGTCATAAAACTTACCTTAGATGGTGTAGGAATGAACCTTGGGTGCAAACACTTCACTTAAGAAAACCCTAGTTTCACCTTCACTTGAATTTCTTGGCTTAGATGAACTTTGATGGGTTTCTTACACTTGATTCACTTGAATTCTTGTTATTGATCTTTGATTTCCTTTGTTTTCTTGTGGATGAAGAGAGAGAGAGTTCTAGAGGGTTCTAGAGAGAAGTAGTGTGGAAATGAAATGAATTAATGAATGTGGGTCTCCTTTAATGACTTAAAATCCGATCCGTCGGGCAATTTCGCGCCCATTTTGACGGGCCGTATAAATTACTACGGACCGTCAAAATGGTCCGTAGAACTACCTAGTCAAAAAATGGGTCACTGTGACCATTTGACGCTGGGCTGGGTGCTTTTTACGGACCGTAGGATTTCCTACGGACCATCAAAAGTCCTACGGGGCGTCAAATGGTCCGTAGGATTTCTCTGCTCGGACAGTCTGTTGTAGAATGGCCATAACCTTTTACTCAGACCTCACATTGATAAGCGGTTTGTTGCGTTGGAAACTAGACTCGATGAACTTTAATTTGAAAAAAAGAAACACGCAAAAACTCCTCATAATCTAGGAGATATGCCCCCACCAGTGTGGACCAAAACTTTGTCCGAAAATTTTGCCAAGTTTTACCAAAGTTTCCATAAACTCAATTCCTTTATTTGTTTGTTCTTAAATCCTTATGGAACCTTCTTAACACTTATTTAACACTTCATTAACAATCCAAGGGGACATTATAACTCTTCTCCAAAACTTCATTAAGTCATCATTAATTCGATACTCGTAAATCTTGCCCGACACATGACATATACCTTGCTTTCCTTAGCAACTTTCGTCTCCTACTTCAAATGTCTTTGAAATCTTATTTAGAATCATCAAATGTTATTTATTACTTATCAAAACACCATATACTTCGTGCTCTTCGTTCGCCTATTCACTATGCATCAACGAAAAATTTTCCGAGGTGTAACATTTATGATGGCTAGGCGTCCAATGTAATAATTCCCGCAATTGTGTGCCCTCAGGCAATGCTTGGGGTCTACCCTTCAGGGAGGATACTCGAAACGATGCAGCTGTTGTGTACATGGACCAGAGACCTTGACTGGCAAGTTTTGATGCACTCGCCGTCTCTACCTTCTGATGTTTTAGCGAGTCCATGATTCGCTGAATAAAGCTGCTAACCGACGTACCGAGTGTTTATAACAACGATGGATTGTGGACATATCCCCGAGCATACCCAACGGTGTCTTTCGTTAACCAGACGCGTCTCAATGGAATCCCTCTGAAATTAGTGCTCATAGTGTGAAAGCCATCCTTGGAAGTACGTCGATGGAATTCAGATGTTTCAACATGAAATCCCCTTATGCAACCGATGGCGGAAACAACGGTTGTGGCATGGCATGATTATGAAAAACGTGGTTCATGGTTGATGAAGAAAATTTTAACGAAAAATCGAATACAACCAATCCCTTTAGTCAGGCAGATCCACTGCTCGCCGACTTGATCGGCATTAAGAACATCGCTTCCTGCCTTGATAGGAACTCTGCACTGACATTCAATAATGCACTGATGATATGATCTCTGTGCTCTGATACCAACTGTCACGGGCCGCCTCCTTTATAGTGTCAGCGGTACACTAATGGCCCGTGCGGCGCCCGTAGTCC
>NW_026718131.1:0-13457 GCF_029784015.1 Lycium ferocissimum
CTACCTTAAACAACATATAAATATCATGAATCTTACCTTAGATGCTTTAGGAATAAGCCTTGGTTGCTAATACTCCTCTTTGAGCAAAACCCTAGTTTTTCTCCATTTGGATTTCTTGACTTGGATGATCTTTGATGGTTTCCTTTACTCTTGGTTCACTTATTTAGTGTTGTTGATCCTCCAATATCCTTGAAAACTTGTGTAATAAATGTAGAGAGAGGTTCTAGAGAAAGTAGTGAAATGATGAAATGAAATAAACAAGTCTTGGTCCTTATATTTAATGACTTGAAAAACCTTTTATCTTGGGTGAACGGTGGTCGTCCATGGAGGTTTACGGTCCGTATTTCACTTTACGGACCGTCCTCGCGGTCGTCTTTAAGCTTAAGCTGAAACAGAACCTTGGCAACATGCGGGCGATTTACGGCCATGGTTTACGGTCGTAAATCACTTCCGTCCGTCCACCGGGTCGTATTTAACCATTTCTCTGCGTAAAAGTTGAAGATTTTGCATGGCTAGGTTCTACGACTGCTAGTTTACGGACCGTATTGCACTTTACGGTCCGTATTCGTGGTTTACGACCACCGCGCTTTTTGCCAATTTCCAACTTTTCACATCTCTCGACTTTTTATTCTATTCCTTCTCATCCATATTCATGCATTTAAGAAACATTATACCCTCGCACTCCTCGCACTCATCACTAGTTCGTCCGCTTGCGTACCAACGGAAAATTTTTCCGGGGTGTAACACATTTCTTGTTGAGTTAAAGGATTAAAGGTGTAGTTATGACTAAGTATTTGTGTTGTTGTAGTTGATGGGATGTTTGGGGCATGTTATTGTTAAGTCGCTGATGGGATTTACTTGTATATGGATAATAGTTACTGATTATTGTTGTTGCTCGATTCGAAAGAAAAGATAAGTTTAAAACGTACCTCTAGTAATCCGAAAGATTAATTTTGGGTGATTGTAAATGTTGGACTATTATAAGGTCATTTTTGATGATGTGTTGTGGCTATAGATCATTAGGAATAACTTGAATATGTCGTGGTCGTTATGTTGATTATTGTTGAATGTTGCAACGTGTGGACTGATTTGGAGTGTTGTGCGTGCGGTCATGGAAATTTGTTTCGAGGTGTTCTTGGACCTTGTTTGGGCTAGTTCTTGATGTGGTAACTTGGACGTGTTGTTGTTGATGTTATTCTGGTTGTTTTTACAGTTGGCTTGATTGTGAGGGAAGTGAATAATATAGGGGAAATGCCGCCCAATTTTCTAGAAATAAGCTACTAACTTTGAACTACGTTTTAAGCCTTTCCGTAGCTTAACCATAGTTCTTAACGTCTTAATATAGGTTGAGGTACTTTGGGCATCATATACATATCGAGTCACGGATTAAGTGTTAAAGGTATGTAAAGCTATCCTTTCCTTCTTTTGGCATGAATTACATAAACGAGCGAACGATGAACGTACATAATTCCAGTAAATTCTAGTTCTCAATGATACTTGACATGATAGTTGGCTCGATTTTCCAGTGTTGGTTCATTCTGATTTTTATATTGAGTCTCAGATGATGGTTAAATTTGTATATGGTTGCTCATGATATTCTACTCGTGCATGCTATTATTATATCATTCACCGAGTCCCGGGCTGGGTATGTATTCATGCACAGTTGCATTGCATTGTTCACCGAGCCCCTCACTAGAGGGTCGGGTTTGGTATATATATATGATGATATGATTATGACACCGAGGCCTTCACTAGAGGGCCGGGTATGTTATATATATGTATATGATTTCATTCACTGAGTCCCATAATGGGCCGGGTATGGTATATGATATAGATATGCATGATTCTCATCTCGTAAGGCACAGGTGCATTGGTATCTTGATTATCATACTTGCCTCCGGTAATCTTTTATTCAGTCATGATCATTTTATTATATTTCATGCTTTATATACTCAGTACATTCCTCGTACTGACCCCCTTTCTTCGAGGGCACGTTTCATGCCGCAGTGGCGTACACTCGGATTTGGTGATCCTCCAGCCTAGAACTTCTGCTAAGTTATTTGGAGAGCTCCATTGTTCCGGAGCCTAAGTTATTTTGGTACAGATCCTTTGATATAGACTTATGCATATCCAGGGGTACGGCTGGGCCCTGTTCTGTCATATTTCACTTTTATACTCTTAGAGGTCTGTAGACATGTGTGGGTTGTATATAGGTTTTGGTTAGTTATGTCGATATGGTTCGTTTTGGGTATTTTCGTTTATAGTGGCAGCCTTGTCGGCTTGCATATTATGTTATGTTTTGGTTAGCTGTGACACTTCAGGAGACAGGTTTATTATGATATATGGCGTTATGAATCTTTAGTTTCCACTCTGTCCTTAGTTTCAGTCCGACTATATCTAACAGGTTCGTATACGAGTGTCCAGCTCGGGCACTAGTCACGGCTTATGGGGTTGGGTCGTGACATTATGTTATGTTTTGGTTAGCTGTGATTCCTCAGGAGACAGGTTCATTATGATATATGGAGTTATGAGTTTTGTTATATCCCGCATTTTGTACGTCGGAATATTGTAAGACAATTGCGGGTAGTTAAGGGCAAGGCCATTCTCCGGTTTTGTTTTAATGCGCAAGTCGCTTGTAAATATTATGGGCATGGAATAGAATATTGAGGGAAAATATGGAATTTAGAAGTTTCTATTAGTTCATGAATTTTTGGAAAAACCAATGTGGCCGTGGGTCCCACTTGTGCCTTGGCCACTTGTTGCAAGCCATGCAATAAAACATGTGTTCATCTTATGCTTTGGTGGCCAAAAAAAAAAAACAAACATATTGTGGACAAAGATGACAAGGCAAGAATTCATCTTTTGTCATTTGGAAAACTCTAGAAATTTGAAGAAATTTGGAGGGAAAAGAAAGAAAAAAAAAAAAAAGGAAAAGGAGAGCACATGGCCGGCCATGTGCTTGGCCATGTGCATGGTCATGTGCCACATTAATATATATATGGAGGGATGATCAAAGAAGGCAAGCTTTCATCATTTTAACTCTAGAGAGTTCAAGAAAAATGAAGAGAAAAAGAGAAGAGGAGGCACGGCCAAGGGGGCTGGCCGAACCAGCCCCATAAGGTGGATCATGAAAATTAATTCCTTCTTGCTTTCCTACCAATTAGAAGGTCCTCTACAACGTGGAGAGATTGTTGGAGTGAATAAATCGCTTGTTTTTAATATGGGGACTTCTAGCCGAGTGGGGAAAAGTTAAGGGAAGAAGGTGAGTTTTGATCTTCTTTACATGTCTTATAGATGTTCGTGGATATTGTAGTATGTGGAAATGAATGAAAAACATGAAAATATGGATGTTGAAGTTGAGCCATGGATGTTAATGTTTGGCTAGTGTATGTGTGTGTTGCATGTTTAGAGTGATGAATCAATTCTAATTGGCATGTTGGTTGTTGTAGTGTGTTGGAATGAATGGAAATCATGAAGCCTTGAATGTTGGTGTTGACTCGTGGTGTTGTGTGTGTAGCCGTGTGTGGGCTGTTTTGGAGGGGATATGATGAACAAATTTTATGTAATACTTGGTTGTTGTTTCTTGTGGATTATGTGATGAAAAATAAAGGTTTAATGACTTATGTCGAAGTTGTAGTGTTGTGGGCTGTTTTGAAAGTTAATATGATTCTAATATGTTTTCTTATATTTATGAAGGTAATGTGGTAATGTATGGAATTGTTGACGTAGTATGGGAATTTGAAAGAAAGAAACGCATTATTGTCGTATTCATTAAGTTGGAAGGTTTCGGGTTTCATAGCATATTGCTTGAATTGTCTTGAATACTTTGTGGGTTGTTCGGAATATTCTTAAATCTTGTCTGGATGGTTGTTGGTTTGGATTCTTGATAATTGGTCGAGTTGAATTCTCGGGGTTGATGGAGTTATAGGGGGAAATCTTTCCGAAATTCGTAGATAAAGTGGAGTCTTGGAATCGGATTCCTTGATGCTTATGATTAATGGATGATGCCTAATGATATTATTGAAGATCGCAAGGAGCCGGAGCGTAAGTTTGGATTAGCTTAGAGGGCGGCCAAGGTATGTAAAGCTCACCTCTCTTTCTTTGGCATGTCTTAGTATGAATAGGCTATGATATGATCCCCGAGGTAACTCTACTCCTGCGATCCGAGCATGTCCGTGATTCTTATTTGTTTCTTGATATCCATATTCATAATGTAGTCAAATTGTGATTCTTATGCCTTTTGTATGATTAATAATGAATATGCATGGGAAGAATTGTTCATAAAAGAGTCTGAAACTACGAACGTCCGTAACTTCCATAGGAAGGCTCGGATCGCTTCGATATGTCCGTAGGAGGTTCTGTAGCGTATCAAGATTATAATGTTCCAAGACGGGCTCGGATCGGTTGCTACTTGTCCGTGGGCCCGCAAGACATTCTGTTGTGTAGTTCTGACGACTTATTAAAAGAACCTAATATAGTTAACAATCCGACCCCCGTATGTGATCACTTATTTATCTGTTAAGTTTGAAATAAGAATTCGTATATGTATGATTCTGCTACGTGGTTATGATGCCTACAGTTCTATTTGATACGTCCCGGATAATATCTGGAAGAGATTTAATTTGGTCAATGCCATCGGCTTGTAAACGATGATTTGTCTGATTATTCTGTTAAGTCTGTGTAAATGTATGAGATGAGAATCCGTATGCATATGATTATGATACGTAACTATGATTGATAAAGTTTTATTTGATATGTTTCCGAGTAACGTTCGGAAGACACTTGATCTGACTATTGCTTTGGCGTGTGAATGATAATTTGTTTGATTATTATATGGAATCTATATGAATGTTTGAATGGCATATAGATCCCACGGTTCTTCTCGTGCACATTTTGTTATTCCCTTCGCCGAGTCCCGGGCCGGTTACTATCGTGCGCACAATGCGAAGTATGATGAGCTTCCGAAGTATGATGAGCGACTATTATTATGGTGTTATGATGTGTCCGGTACGCCGAGCCCCTTTTGGCCTGTACCGTGGTTATATGATATGATGTGTGACGGAGATGCAGGAGATCTGAAAACTTCCGAAGTATGATGAGTTGTGGCGCCCAAGGCAGGAGGGGCGACCACGTTCCGTCCGCCGGGTCCATTGTGGGCCGCGTAGGATATGATATGATAATCTGATGATCTGATGACATGTTGACTTGGTAATGTGATGATCTGATAATATAATGAGTCTGTTCTGATGATATGATAGTCTGATGCTATGATAATCTGATGACATGATAATCTGATGACACGATAATACGATGATTCTGCTTAATGTGATAATTTGATAATCTGATAATTCTGTTTAATGTGATGACATGACAAAGTAAGGATTCTGTTTACCGAGTCCCTCACTGGAGGGCCGGGACACGTTATAAGTTATATATATATTCTGGAATATGATCAGTTGGTTTCAAAACCGCTGGTGGGGCAAACCCAATGGTGGGGCAAACCCAGTGGCGAGGCAAAATCCCACACTGGTTTAGGCGAATCCCACATTGGTTTAGGCGAATCCCACATTGGTTTAGGCAAATCCCACATCGGTGAATGTCAGCTACTATGATATGATCTGTTTTATATACACGAGACAGAAATGTTTTTCAAAAAGGAAGTTAAGTGTTTTGAGCATTCTGATTATTATATATGTTTTGCCCTTATGCACTAATTGTATTACGATAGGCATGTACTTCGGTATTCGACTATTATGTATATTTTACGTACTCCTCATTTCGGTTATGATCTCGTTTCGTATTCCATGCTTTACATACTCAAGTACATATTCCGCATCGACCCCTTTCTTCGGGGGCGTTTCATGCCGCGCGGTACACCTGTGTGAGTCGAAGACATTAGAGTAAGATGTTCCAGCGGGATTGGGGAGCTCCACTTTCTCCGGAGTGCTGCCGAGTCAGCGTATATGTGTGTTATGGTATCTGATTGCGTTAGAGACTTTGTAGACAGAGTCGTGTGTATAAGATGTCAGTTGTGAGCGGCTCTATAAGCCGTCGTATTATTATACATGATATTACAGATGTTGTACGGTCGCAAGTTTTGTTTGATTTGAAAAGATATAAAGTATGTTCGTTTTTCAAAAAAAAAATTCATTATGCATTTATGATCTGGTTAAGGGCCCATTATGACTACGAGTATTATGATAGTCAGAGGGTTCGCTCGGCCCTACGTAAGGGTCGGGTGCCCATCACACCCTATCGGATTAAGGGTGTGACAAATTGGTATCGAGCGATTCGTCCTAGGGGTTGTCTGCAAAGTCGTGTCCGGTAGAGTCCTGTTTATGGTGTGAAGCCGGCCACATTTATAAACAGGAGGCTACGGGGCATCTAGGGTGGTTGCTCTTCTTTGACATCTTAGATCGTGCCATAGAGCCAAGTTATAGGAAATGAGATCCTTTGTACTAATCTTTGATTTCGGCAGAGGAATGACGTTGACAGGCGGAAGCGACCAGCGGTATGGAAGGTTACAAAGCACGCAGGTAAGTAAAGATACGAAAGATATATGTCAAGTAAGGTATTGGCATACGATTGAAAGGCAAAGTTGAAAACTGAAAAGGGAGGTAAGCAAGAAAATGTGACACGTGTAGTCGTGTTGAGCATATGAGGTAAATCTAATATCTTCGGACCTTTGTGAATATTGAGAGCCCGCGTGGCTATGATACGATACAATATGATATGATATGTATACATGATGATGGCCGTGAGGCTTCGTTGGTATTTCCTGCGTGCAGGTTTTGGAATAGTAAGAAATATAGAGGAAACTCTGCCGAAATTTTTCTAGAAATAATACGAGAATGAGATACAAGTTGGAAAATATTTTGAAAAAGTCGGGTTAATAGTAGCGATGAAAGTTGACTGAAATTTGAAAAGTACGGCTGCTCTCTCTAGGAATAAGTTAACCGTGGAATGAGTGGTGAAATAGTAAATAAGACGTCGGTGGAAATATGGTAGTAAGGAAATTTGGAAGGACTTGTGCTACTAGGCGATGATTTAGAAAATTTTGGCGGTTTGGATGAAGTGATCTGATTAAGGTAAGCGTATGAGGAAAAGGAATTGTGACGAATAGGAATGTATCGATCAGATAGCTGTAAATGCTGTGGGGACGTTTTGAAATCTGGCAAGGCTCCGACGTACTCCAGGATATGCAATGAAGGCTGTGCAGTAAGGCGGATGCAAGTATACCGGCATTAACGCACCCGATTTCATTAAAGTCTCAAGGTTAAGCGTGCTGAAGTGAGAGAAATTTCAGGATGGGTGACCCCCCTGGGAAGTTTTCTGAAAATCCTACAAATTCAGACGTAAGGAGCGAATAAGAAATTGGAGTAGTCTAAGAGAGATTAGAGTATGTGGAGCGGCCAGAAACCTTAAAAGGACACGTAAGATGGTGTGAATCAGGTCGGCGAAGAGAAGGAGTTAACGGAAAGAAAGGAATAAAAAGGAAGCGAGACAACAGTGTAGTAATAGGTTATGACGTATAACTGAGGGAACGAGTACCATAATCGGCAGGGTTGTTGTCACGGCCCAACCCCGTAGGCCATGACTAGTGCCCGAGCTGGACACTCGTATACACTTGTTATCTATAGTCATACACTACTAGCATGAACGAGCTGTTATAAGTATAAGGGCAAAACATATGCAAGTCGAAAATTTTTTTGTCTCCGAAGAGTTACCCTATAACGTCAATATCGCACCAAAGCCGGCAAGGTCGTCATATATATATATAGGGAACGTCCCAACAAAACATAAGCCGAGAAGGCTACCTTCATACACAATGCCATGATAAACATATATAGCTACGCAAGCCGACAAGGTCGCCACTACAGCAACGGGTACGCCCCAAACACAAGTCATAACTATATAACAAAACAACAACCATACATAGACCCACACTTGTGACCACGGACCTCTAAGAGTGACAACGACTTCATATGACGGGATAGGGCCCCGCCGCATTCTCGAACGATAACATATATATATATATCAAAAGGTTATACCACGAAACTATGCCCCGGAACAAAGGAGCACTCTCCTGGAATAGGCCGAGTAGATATCCTAGGTCCGGCGGATCTCCGAAGCGTGTGTCCGTACTGCGGGCATGGAAACGCGGCCCCCGAAGAAAGGGGTCGACGAAATATGTACGAGTATGTAAAGCGTGAAACATAGTAAATAGAATCATATCCGAGACAAGGTGTATAGGGCTCAATGCAACAACCGAGTTTCGTAAAACTTGCCTTTTTAACATATTTCATTTGTATCGTTTCCATATCAATATCAATATAATGCTTTATAATCAACCGCATAATCATTCCGTATATAACATATATAACGTGTCCCGGCCACGTAATAAGGGACTCGGTATTTATAATCATAACATCATAAACGTAAACATATTCGTGTCCCGCCCTTTAGTAAGGGACTCGGTAATAAGGAATATATGCCCTCCGGCCTTCATCTCCAAATCATCATATCATCACATCATCATCATCATCATATATATATATATAACGTGTCCCGGCCCTCTAGTGAGGGACTCGGTGAATAGTATAATAGATCGGCGCACGAGAACGTACCCGGCCGGGACTCCTGAAGGATATAGCGGTAAGCACGAGCGAGTAATAAGCAACCACATATATATGTAAAACATTTTTGAGACTCAATGAATAGTAACTAAATCAATTCTTGGACATTAGCATGTTACATTATATAAAAATCAAGCATACTTATGCAATTCCTTTTAAAAAATAGGAACTCTTGTACATTACATATTAGTCCATCATGTAATAAATAACGAGATCATATTTCAACTATACCAACATTTTCAACATTACGGACGAATAACAATCACATATCATACTAGGAGTTAGAGAGTGGAGTCACCCCGAGGCTCGAGATTATATCTTACTTACGTCTAGGACATGCCAAAAGAAGGAAGGAATAGGCTTTGCGTACCTTTAGCGTTTAATCGTATAATAACTTGTACTTGCTGCCCAACAACACTTATCCTATATCAAGATATCAAGAGCTACGTTAGTCTACAAAGGATTTTAATACGCACTCTAACACTACAATCCATTTCAAACATTTAGACGACGTTTCGTTCGCATTCGAACCAACTAGTGCTACAAGCTAACATTGCTAGTCATTCCTTTCTTATATCATTCCAAACTTGTTTAACATGACTTAGGGAACTTGGGCAGTCCACACACCCTTCAAAACAGTTCCATACACACGGCTAAACAACACACATAACGTTTTCATTCTCGCTAAGCAATTTTCCAGTTTTGCCTTACAATAACAACAATACGTTTAATGACAACGCTTTCATGGTTCTTGGGACTGTTTTAACATCATCTTTATTCTTACAACAGCCCACAATTCATTCCAGTTTTAGCTTGATCATTGCACTTTACCTTCACTAAACGTTTGCAACAAGAATCAACATTCAACACACACAATTTACATTCTAGTACCAAAAGCAGTCCACGGTTGGGCTGCCTATATCCTTCAACATAAATCATTTATTTAACACTTCAATTTACATATCTAGCATGCTACAATACACCACAATGTCCATAACAACAACAATCAAAACATGACACAAAACAGTCCATAACTTCTCCTAAAACAGTCCCCTACACGGCTTCAACACCACCACAACAACTTTATGATTTTCATCCATTTATTCATCCGCAATACATTCAATCCATTCCCAATACATGTACAAGAAGATTAAGAATTCTTTTATGTAAGCTTATAACACACGGCTCACTTCAACTTCAAGAAAAACAGCCCAATACCAACATGCACAACCATACGAAAACTTACAATTCTTGTTCATTTTCATATATTATCGCAAGTCCAATCCGTCCACAATACATGCAAAATAAGACCAAACATGGCTTCACCTAAGCTCACGAGATCACCTCAACTTCAACCACAACAACAATCCAACAACAACATACACAAATTATACATTCAAACCATCATACAACACATGAAAAGTGATCATTCTTACCTTGTAACTCAACACTTCAATCGGCTAGCCCATCACTTTCACCTCTTGAACTTTAACACTTGTTCTTGCTATTCCAATGAATGCTACACGTTAATACACACCTTCAAGGGAGTTGAATTGCTTAAGAAACTGATTTTTGGATCAAATTGGAGAAGGTTATTCTCGGCCAACTTGTAGCCGAGAGCCTCTCTCTCTATCACTAAGTTTTCTAATTTTTGTAAATGTTGAAATGAATGTTTGTTGAATTGTGAATCAGCAATTCTCCTTTTATATGCATTACACAAGGTGGACATGTGTCCCACCCAAGTTCTTAGCCAATAAGAATTTGCCATTCCACAAGTGGGACCCACACGGCCACTTAGGCCCACTAATGGTGTAATTAAGTTCCTAATCTCACTTAGTCATCCAATCTTGGCCAATTAATCCTTATTCTCCAATAATGTTCTTATACCAAACGAAATCCATAAGCAACTTGTGCATAGAAACGAAATCGGGAGGCGAAAACCATCACGGAACCTTAAAACAAGCTTTGTCTTTAACTTGCCGCACTTAGCTTCATAATGTCCCAATGTAAAGATACGGGACATAACATTCTTCCCCCCTTTAGGACATTCGTCCTCGAATGTTGATCTAATTCTGGATTTCCCATACTTCCTCAAGTATCCTCTTAGTTAATTACGTCCTTCACATACCTCTCCTGATTGTCAACTCGTTTTAATCCTTTATAATCGCACTCCATGTCCTTACGTAGCTGTTCCCATAACATCTTCCTTTTCTATTGCTTCCCGAGGTATTAGTTATACGCCTTTGTCTTTACTCTTCCAGTTATTCCGTAGTTGATTATCAGCTGTATTTCGAGCTGTTTTGCTGGAGTGTTATTGTCTTTCTGATCCAAATGTTGCTCAGTTGTACCATCGTAGATTGATTCGGGCTTGTACCCATGGTGCATATAGTTACGATTCAACTCCTTTCCTTTCGATTGATACTTCCTTTAAATAACGTATCGTTCATTTCACTTCACCTCCCCTATCCTTAATCAAAATCCCGTAATGCACGTACGTCTCCCATCGGTTTATTATACTCTACTATTCTCGGAGTCTTTGCAGTCTTCGGTAGGCTAGAGACCTTTTGTGTTCTACGAGTAGAATGGAACTTCTCGCAGGGAAACATTTTTGTGCTCCTTGTACCCTTTTCTTTACTCTCTTTCGTTATAGTCCGTACTCTAAAATTTTTTAATATCTTTGTGTCACTTTTCGACTTCCCATTAAATTTCCTCGCACCATCACTTGCCTTTATTTCTTGATCTCAATCTTTAGGGTTGGCTATCATATAACGCTAGTGGTCTCCTTATACCATAATCTTATGTCACCTCAATAACTCCGCTTGTTCCGATCGTGTCGCTTGAATCATTTCATAATTCCCTTTACTCTAGCGGGTTATACCTTAGACACATCCCTCGTGTGGTTTCTATATTTTTTTTTTGACTCTAACTCTTCCATTGCCCCCTTACTCAAATTTGCTCATAGCCCTTCTATTACATATCTCATTGTAACTTTACGCAAGTATGAGTGGATGCCTAATCCCAGAAAATACTTTAGCGTTGCCGCGTTAGTCTTAATGCAGACCCTACATGCTTCTCTTATCCTTTGCAGTTGATGTCAAGGCTTAACTATGGCTTTCATTCTCAGTACTAGTTTCCTCCGTAGTTTTTCTTCAAACCTTATTACACCTTTTTCTTGATGTACTCAATCGTTGCGATCGCATTGTTGTTACCGAGTTTTACCCTTCTTGCCAGTTTATTACTTGGTTGCATCTGTAGTATACCAATAGTCGTAGATTGCATAAGTATTCTCGCCAATCTGTACAAAATACAATCCAACCTCAATCACACCCTTTTAATTTACTTACTACCCTTTTCTGGTCATATTCCTCTCCTTTTTATAAGTACCCATCTTCTGATGTCATATCATACCAGGTCCTTACCAATAATTCTCGGCACTATCAGACTATCTTGTCTACTGTACGTCTATTGCTGGCTCTTGGATTTTTTTCCAACTCATTTCAGCATGAGATTTCATTTGAGGTTTGAGTATCCATATGGGGTACATGATAACGTCAATTGGTCCCATCGGTACTTGCTTTATTTTCTCCCGCTTCCCCCCTTTAGGGTCGTGATCATATCATTATTTTCTTATGTTCCACTCTATTCTTCCATTTCCAATTTTGAAATTCCTCTGATTCTTTGCCCAATACATTTGGTATCTTTGCACCATAGCCACTTTCTTCTTTTATCGGTTATCTAACACAATCACGGGGCGATGAGAACACTCGATATATAGTACAAAATCTCACTTGATAGCGATACTCGAGTAATGTAATTAAGATAGCAGCTTGCCGAAGCCACATTCCTTCATTCCGATCAATACTTGGGTAGTGCTTATCGTCGTTTCAAATTCTCCATGCAGTAGCACTTATATTCTAATAATAAGTATCTCCAGCTTTCTCATAATACTACCTTTACCCAGGCGGATATCGTTTGTTTCTTCTAATAAACTTACGATACATCCGTTTGACCCCTGCGAATCCACCTCCTTGTCCTTTTATGTTTCGGTGTCTCAAGGTGAGGTCACACACACGTAGTACTTCTTTTATGCCTCGTACTCTTTCATCCTTGTCGTATACTCGGCGCTAACCTCTAATTTGCTAAAAATCACGTTAAATTCGCCTTAGTGACGTACTTTGTCTTGTCACCTTCGTAATCGCTTCTTAAGTTCACGGTTATATATTTCCCTCTTGTCCCATACTCATACTCTCAATTGGTTGCGTACGTATTTGAATCTTCTTTTAGTATCCTTTTCATTTCTCCAATCTGTGCCCATCTTGTGTTCTGTGCTTGAAAAATTTTGTTATATCCCGCATTTTGTGCAATCGGATAATTCTAGACAATCGCGGGAAGACAACAAGCATTGCCCCATTTTTATTTTGTTAAGCCTATGAATGGCCTATGAAGCAATTGGAAGCGGAATTATTAAGAAAGGTCAAGGGCATAAAGGAAAATTCGCAAATACGTTTCGTGGAAGTATGGAGGAAGACGAAAGGGTAAATTTGGAATTTTGGAAAAAATTATTTTTCATGAGTTGCAAGAGGAAAGATTGGGCTTGGAATTAATGGACCATTTAGCGTCAAGTTGGTCATTTTATTGGTGTGGGCTTAAGCCCACATAGAGGCTTAATGAATAAGCTAATAAGAAGACCAAGTCTTCATATCTTATCATAAAATTTCTAGAGAATTCAAGAGCAAGCAAGAAGAAGAGAGAGAGAAATATTCTGCCCTTGGAAAGAAAAAGAAACCGAGAGAAAAAGAAAACAGAGGAAGAGAAGAGGAG
>NW_026718132.1:0-14321 GCF_029784015.1 Lycium ferocissimum
TAATTCATTTAAAAATCCTCAAAATACATAACAACAATAATTATAACACTACATAAAAATTAATTCATTCTTTCATGCAACACAACACACAACCACACGGCCAAGCTCCCACACCAACAACCTCATAAATTTCATTCACTTTGCATACTACAACATACATAATCATCCAAAGCATGTATAAGAACATAAACTCTTACCTCTTTCCTCAATTCCCCACTTGACTAGAATTTGTAACTTGCAAGAATATGTCTTCTTCTTGCTCCAACAATCATCTCGTGTTAAAGGGGACCTCCCAATTGCTTAGAATACTTGAAGAGAATAATTTTTGGCAATTAATATCCATGGCTTCCAAATTTTTTTCTTCTTTTCCATGGTGGCCGAATGGCCTAGTCTTTTTTTCCTCTTTGTTTTCTTTTCTTTCTTTCTCCCTCTCCAACTCTTATATAAAAGATGAATAAGTCATCTTTTCATAATTTGCACCCTAGTCCCCCACTTATGGTCATATATCTTCCTTCCCTCTTTCTAGACTTTTCTTCTTTTTTTCTTGATTTTTTCTTTTCTTTTTCTTGAATTCTCTTACTTGGTCAAAGAAGACCAAGTGTCTTCCTTAATACACTTTGGTCCCTCTCCATTTACACTTTGCCCCTTTTCAAGACTTTTTCTAGTACTTGGTGAAATTACTATTTTACCCCTCGACTTTCCTTATTATTACCATTTTGTCCTAACCTTCCACATTATTTTCGCGGCCCGTTTTGCGAATTTCTCTTTCTTGCCCTTAGCCTTTCTCAATATTTCCACAATACCAATATCCATAAATAACATTCCCAACGACTCCGACACTAAATTTATTTTAGAACATGGTCTTGTCCTTAATTTCTTACCATTATCCCACAACGTCCGAACGTACGAAATACGGGCTATAACACCTAGACACACATACACACGGCCAAACACCATGGTACACGGCTCACTTCATCATGCTATATCTCATGAATTTCATCCATATCAACATACAACAACACACATAAACCTTCCATAACTCATAAAACAAGATTAGAATTTACCTTTCTTTACAACTCCTCAACTTGTCTAAAGTTGGCCAAGGATAACGAACAATCAACGCTTGAAACAACAACTCCACGTTACTAAGCACCCTCAATTAGTAGGTTTGCTTGAAGGAATAATTTTTTTGGTGGCTTACTCTTGGTCTTGATTTTTCCTCTTCTTTGGCCGTGAGGTTGAAGCTTTGTTCTTCTCCAAATTTCTTGATTTTTCTAAGGAATGAAATGATGAAGAAATGGTCCCTTAAATCATCTTCTTATTACAAATAATGGCCAACCATGTGGCCATGGCCCCTCCAAAGGTGGCCGGCCACGCCATATTTTACTCCTCTCTTTCTTTCAATAATTGACAACTTTTCATTATTCCATCTTTGGTCCGAAGTTTTCTTTGATGTTTCCATACAAATAACATCATACACACTTAGGTCTTACGACAAAATCGAAGGTCACACGTCCCGACTTCGCACCCGGAATGGTCACGACCTTAACTTATCATAGTAATCCGAATCGTCCGTCGTTCAAAATACGGGATGTAACACAATCTCTCGTCACATGGCCACGGCGGCCGCAAGTAAAACGTGCGCCGTGGCACGATAACACTCCCAGGCGCTGTCTCCCACAATAAGTACATTGAGGTACGGGTGGCCTCGGCCGGCCGGCAATCCTGCGCACAATACCTCACGAGCCACGGGCTCCGACTTGCTCCCGAATATCCGACCGCCCCCTGTGTCTCCCTCGCATCGTCTGCGGGGGGTGTGCTCGGGCTGGGTGGGAGGAATACCTGTTTGTCGTCGTCGGCGCAGGTCCGCCGAGAATCCCCGGAATACTCGGCCGACCCCTAGCCCCTTTGGGGGCCTATAATCTCCTGCTCTGTCGGTGGCGCCCTGCGTGTCGCTCCTCCATGCCCCCGGGCGTGTGCACGTACTTCGTGCAATGTCCATGCCGGGCCGAGAAGCCATCGACGTACGAGCCCCCGTCAATCAAATAATCATCCACCCCCCATAACATGCTGTGCACTTATCGGCCATGTATGCTGTTTACAATATGAGGGCGTGTATCGGCGGGAATCGAACTCCTGTTGTACTCCGGACGCTCCTACCACCTCGCTCGGATGAATAAATGTCACGACCCGGCCCGTGGGCCGTGGCGGTGCCCCATTAGGCACCCGAACGAACTTACGAACGTATTTTTCATTATTAGGACATATCCGTATTTAACGGGACATTATTCGTACCGATAAGCATATAGCAAACGTCATACAAATAAAACGAATGCGCCTAAGCGGTCGCCCGTGCGTAATCATCGGATCAAAATCAAGCGGCGGAATGCACATCGCGTACACACGCGTACGTACGAACGCGGGCCGTATCGGCCATGGTAGCATTCGGGCCGCTTAAGGACGCAAAACGTTTCACATATGAACGACCGGACCCATGACCCACAAATATGACTACGAACCCTACAAACGGCAACGCAACATACGAACATATGACGGGACGGGGCCCCGCTCGTGCCGAACATCACAAATGCACGAGAATATACATAGCAAAACATATATACCAAATGTGGGCCGGATCGGGGGAGCACTCCAAAATAGCGAGAATGGGAAGCCTAATGGGAGGATCACCCAACCGAGCGCTCGTACCGCGCGGCATAAAATGCGACCCGAAGAAAGGGTGTCGATGCGAAAGAAATCGAGTATGTAAAGCGGGAAGAGTACGATAATCCAAATCATAACCGGGAGTCATAAGATACGAACAAATACGATAACGGACCAAACCTTGTACGGAATGCAAATATGCAAAAGGCAAATAAAAAATCGTGCGTGGGCTCGGGAACGTGGTCACCCCACTCGATTTGGTGCCACAACACATCATACTCCAGAAGTTTTCAAATCTCCGTACAAACTCCGAACACATCACAATGTCACACACGCATCAAATCATCGAACGGATCGGATGCCTATCACATCATAACACCATAAATGGTAACCGGCCCCTATGGCGAGGTCTCGAAAACCGCAACACATCATAATCGCCGAATATGTCATAATGCGCACGATCACAAAAGCAAGCCCGGAACCTGCGAACGAAACCATAATTATCAAAAGTAAGTTCGAGACCGGATACATGATCTCATATATATATATAATAACCGGAGGGCTCGAAAACAAGTATCGAGTTATTCGAATTAACATACAAAAGTCGCGGACTCTTAAATTATCAATTTTTCTCAAAAACACATCGTAGATCATTTTCGAAAGAATTTTAGCATCGTTCATAGTAACGAACTTTCAAATATCATTATCGGACATTTCAAACGGACCTTAACGTCATAGGCAAACACTTCTTTTTCATATCGTACGAAAATGAGCCAAACAAATCAAATAAGGGAAGTCTCGGAACTTGCGGGCCCACCTCGAGTCGAGTCGAGGCGGCGGACATAAATTTCCAACGTTAGGTTCCATAAGGTTATCGAAAGTGATAGTTTCTGAGAAATTTGGATTCATTTACGAAAGGTACGAAGGTTTACGCATTCTTATATCTAAAGATAAGCATTTTGATTCAATTGTCTTTGAATGAATAGTAACTAAAATCAAACTCGGATCTCTAGGAGCGGGATTATCCCCAAGGTTCCGTTTTCGGCTTAGTGGGTCAGGACATTCCATAAAAAGAATAGGTAAGCTTTACATACCTTGGTTTGCGCCTTATGCTTGCTTGTTCTTAAATCTCATTTGCTTCAAAATCTACAAATGGTCAAGATTACCAAATGTAAGTCACAAGCTTTTAAGAGTTCAATCTTAACCCTTATTCATCTATAAAAATTTCGGCATCTCCCTACATACGTATAGCACCCCGAGACGTAGCTCGGCTACCAATATACCAACAACAACCCAACAACATCAACAATTACAACAAAACACAATATAACACAACTAGCCCACTTTCCAACATAATGCAATAGTTTCCATTCCAACTTCACATTTTCAAATCAATATCAACGTTTTCATGTTCATCAACCCATCAAGATCATTCCGAAAACATTTCATATCACTTTACGAAATATTCACAAAATACACAAAATATACAAGTTTTCCACCAAAAACTATAATTCACTCAAAACCTCAATTTTCAACATAAATATTCACAACATATTTTTAGCTTCCAATTTCACTTACAACAATCACCATTTGCACCTTACAACTTCAATTCTTATAATTACATAAACTATATAAAATCGCATACTTTCCGACAACACTTAACAACAAATTCTTCATGTTAACTTAAACCATTATTCTTCCATCTACTTCACAAGACTCCAACAACACAGTTAACATACTAACTGATATTTATTCACCTCCCCTTCACCTATGGCACTACACGGCCATGATCCCCTACTTCCAACTTCAACTAAATTTATTCAACTTTCATTCTCAACATGAATTCCACCCTACTCACAACTAGAATACAACATAAAATTCAACTCACCATAGACATGCAACATACACACACACACACGGCTACAACACAACATACACACCACACGCGCACATGCATGCAACACTACCATAATTCTCATGGGCTCTACATATACTACAACATATACATAATTCCTCCAACATAAAAGTAAGAATCTTACCTTTTCCAATTTCTTTCCACTTGCCAAAAAGGAGCACTTTCTTGCCTTGAAAATTATACCAACTTGAGAGCACACTCGAGATTAGTAAGAATCCAAGAAGAACCAAATTTTGAATCAAAGACCAAGCTCCAAGATTTTTTTTCTTCTTTTTCTCTAGGGCCGAACGGCCTCTCTTCTCTTTACTTGATTTGTTTTGATTTTTCTTGAAATTTCTAGGAGAGGAACACATATATATATTTGCCCCTTTAATTGGTCACATGTTTGGCACATGGAAAATTTCTTAATTGGGTGGGTTTGGGCCTTAGGTTGGACAGCCACCCTTCCAAATTTGGGCCTCATTTTCTTATTGTCTTTTGGCCCAATTCTTCATGAATCATATTTGACAATTCCCGAAATAAATTTTTAAAATTCCAATTTTGCCCTTGGGCCTTCTCCGTTGTTTCCACATTCGAAGTTTCCATGCTTAGCATACACGTACTAAGAAAACCCAAACATGGCCTTATTCCTACAAGTCAAGGTTATTTCCAAATTTTCCAACTACTCGAAAATGCGGATATAACATCCTCCCCACTTTAGAACATTCGGCCTCGAATGTTCGATTGACTTTATGGGGTTTCGTCTTACGGGGGGGGTGTTTGTCTTTCCAAACACATACTTGAGCTTGATCGAAGCACTTGTGAGGCCTTCGTTTTTTTCAACTCCTTCCATCATCCTTCGATATCCCAATTAAGGGCATTCGGTCTTAAATCGATATACGGCGGATAGAATCTTGATCGAACCGGAAAGATCAAACGGACGTCGGACGGAGTCATGTCCGAGATCGAATGCAGTACGACGGACGGAGAATCATAATCGACGTCATCTTAGCGGTTTCAAAATCGAGGTCGGACGTACAAAAGTATGTCGGACAAACCCATAATCGGTCGGACTTCTTGAACCATATAAGATAGATCGTAGTTAGAGTCGGGCGTACGAGCATATATCGGGCCAGTTCGCGGTCGAGGTCGGACGTGTGTCGGACGGTCCGTGTCCGAGGGGCGGACATACGAGAGTATATCAGACAGATTCGTATCAGAGTCAGATGTATAGAGATGTATCAAATAGATTTGTAGTCAAAACCGAACGTACAGAGATACATCAGATAGAATCATAATTAGATTCAGAAGTACCGAGGTATAATAGGCGGTTTCATCAAAGTCGGGCGCAAAAAATATGGCGTACGGAGAGGCGCGGTCGGAGTCGAAACTACTTTTATTATACTTCGGAGACTTATGGAATTTCCTTGTCACGTTTTTTACTTCTCGCTTGATTACGGACTCCTTCTTCCCCTTCCCGACACAATAATTTTCTACTTCACTGTGACTCATGAAGGCTTCGCTTGATCGTATTTCTTATCCTTAATTCCTTCCAATATTTCAATTTCCTTACCCTCCATATTCTTACTCATTTCTTTTTCAATGTACGGTCGTGTTAAGACTCTTTCCATTAACTTATGGAGACATTTCCAATCAACTTATTCAAATTTACTTTGATTCCCGAAAGCGATATTGCGCCTTAACTGCACCCGTTTAGTCGCCTCGATTTGCAGCGACTGCGTAGGGATATAACTACTCCACGTACTTCCTTTTCCTCAGGTTACCCCAAATTTCCAGTTATTTCTTATAGCTACGATTGTGAAATTTTCTTGACGTACTTCCCAGGGGGTCACCCATCCCAGGTGCTGCGGTCTTGCACGCTTAACTTGAAACTTTTATGTATTCGATGCTATTGCTAATATAGCTGCGTCAATTGCCCCACACAATCTTTGCCACGTAATTTAGGGCAAGTCGGAGCCTTAATAAATTTTTCAAAAATTTTCATAGCGGGTCCACCCGGTCTAAATCACACAGTACCATATTGCCTTACGACTTCTCGAAGTATCTGCTTACAACTTGTACTGCGATTATCTTCCACCAGGGGTTTTTAGATTTATACTGTGGCGGGGACATCTCGGTCGCCCTTCTTGTCGGCAATAATATTCTACGGAGAATCATCTGCACACGCATGGGAAATTTTAAGAAACTCGTATACTTATCGCATAATCGACCTCGGGTCGACCTAGGGAGGCTGTAGTGAGAGGTGTATCCGTCGTCGTCCTCGTACATACGCCCCCCCGCCCTCCGGCTCCCGGAACCACCCGCGTCGAATCGGAGGAGTATAGATAATCGGGACAATTCCGACTCGAGGTGACCGCAAGAGCGGGAGAAATCTAGCACTCGGGTGGCGGGCCCTAACATCGTGCTCCGTCACGAGCAAGCGGCATATCTCCGAGTTCTCCTCCTCGGTTGTCCCGAGAAGAGTGCTGCGATGGGTGCGGTAGTAACTATCCTCGCAGGTGGAGGTAAGAAACGGCCCAGGAGGAGTCACTTGTGGGATCCTCGAGAGATGCATTATCATGGCCACCCTCGCGCCGAATCGCAAGCTAAATTGGAAACTCTGGAGGAATTGTGGTACAGGTCCTCGACGGATCGGTACTCATAACTGTCCTCGGTGGGATCCTCGAAGGATCGTCTCGATCGGTAGGCTGGGAGCTCTGTCTGCTCGGCCACAGTCGACATCCTAGGGGCCTTCTTAGCACCCCATCCTCGTCGAAGTCGTCCTCTTCATCTTCGTCAATCTCTGATCACACTGCCGAGGAGAGATTAGAAGCAATTTCCCAAAATCTTGTGTTGTTGCTCTTTGAGAACCTCGGCGCGGAGCACGGCAATTCGTTGGGAGGAGCCATCCTAACAATACATCACGACCAAACCTAGGCGAAGTGACGGTGGCTCGGACTTACCCCGTCGAGAACTCAACCTTTCTTCTTATACTCGAATGTGGCGATCGATGATTTTTTTTTTTGAAATTCTAGATAAAATACTAAGTCGATATATAACTCAAAATGTCTTAAAACGTATCGACATATGTACACATACATAAATATATACACGGCGTAAGACAAGGCGGGCCGAAGAGGCTACCTCTACTCATACAATAATATAGGAGCGATAAGACCGAATACCACCCATAATACCCACGCTCGCTCGCGAGACGTCTAAAAGTACGACTTACGAACATATACACAAAATTATACCAAAATAGGAACAGCCTCGAATAAGTGGAGTTGTCCAACTCTAGCGTTGATCTCCCCTAAGCGAGAATTTGGATCGCCGAGTCGCGTCCTGTGCACGGGCATGAAACGCGACCCCGGAGAAAGGGGTCGGTGCGGAATATGTCTTGAATATGTAAAGCGAGGATAGATAATAACCACCGCGCAATTTAGGAAGGAAGAAGTCATAATCAACTTAATACTGCGGCACTTCGCTAAAGAAACATAGATAAATGCACAAGTCTAAAACAAGCTTTAAATAAACAATCGCAATCCAATTAACGTTTTCAAAGTAAGTAATACAATACATCACACGCGCCGACTTCCGTGAGGGGAAATAAGGATAACCCGCCGGGCGACGGCTTTCCGGCTCGACATCAATAATGGCCCGCCGGGCGTTGCGCGCCCATAATAATGATCACGGCCTTCGGGCGTATTAGTAATGATAATGTAAGCATAGTTAGTGAATGAAATAAAAAATAGTAAAACCTCGCACCCCTTGCGGAGTGGTTTTAGAAGAATAGCACACTCGGACATAAGCCCAAGGCCATAGCGCGCCCGGACGTGGGCGGGGCCATAGCACCTCGGTGATCGGCCGAGGCCATCGCTCGCTCGGATACAACTAAGGCCATAGCACACTTGGGCATGGTGCCGGCAGCGCCCCCATTCGGAGTGGTTTGAAAAGTTTAAATAATAAAACCTCGCACCCTCGGGGTGGTTTCTTTCAAAAGAAAATCAATTTTATGTTTCTTTATACAAAACTAATTCTTTAATTATTATTCCAAATTGAGTCAAGTGAAGCAACACACAAGTCTCGGGACGTAGGCCCGCCTCGGGTCAAGTCGAGGCGGCGAACATGAATTACAAAGATTAGGCTCCCTAAAGCCATCCCAAAGGTTCCGGAGCGATTCGGATACATTGGCAACTGTTACAAAGGTTTAAGCATTTTTTGACCAAAAATAAGGATTTTAGTTCAATTGCGCTCGAATGAATAGTATGCAAAATCAAACTCGGGTTTCCAAGAGCGAACTATTCCCGAGGGTTCCGATCTTCACCTAGTATGACTAGGACATGCCAAAGGAAGGAAAGGTAGGCTTTACATACCTTGTTCGCGTCTTACGCTCGTCCGAGCTCCCGCTCCGTTTCTACCAAAATCTACAATTGGTCATAATTACCAAATGTAAGTTACAAGCTTTTAAGAACTCAAGTTTAGATCCATATTTGCCTACCGAAATTTCGGCAGCATTTTCCCTATAAATTCAACATCCCCGAGCATTAAACTCGGCTTAAAAAAATGACAACAACCAATCCAACAACAACATCAACAACACCAACAACAACAACAACAATCACTACAAATCACAATATAACACAACTAATCTTCTTTCCAACATAATGCTATAGCTTCCATTCCGGCTTCACCTTTCCAACTTCATATCAACATTCTCATATCTATTTACTAATCCAAAACCATTCAAATACAATTCGGAAATATTTCATATCATTTCTACAAAATACTCGCAAAATATACAAACTTTCTACTAAAGCCACAATGCCTCCAAAACTTTTAATCTTTGACCTACATATTCATAGCATGTTTCCTTCTTCCAATTTCATCAACAATCATCATAATTGCATCTTACAATTTCATTTCCATGTTAATATAAAACTAGAATAAAATCATATAATTCCTACAACAACCTAACAATGGATTTTTCATTCCAACTTGAACCATTCTCCTTTCATTTACTCCACAAGAACACAACAACACAATTAATACATTAAATAAATTCAATCTTCTCCCTTTCATGCACATGGCACCTTACGGCCACATCACACACATGCACACACACAACAATTCCATAATTTTCATGCAACTCTAATCACTATAACATATACCCATTACATAACACAAAAACATGGAATTCTTACCTTTTCCTTCAAATTCCAACTTGTCGCAAACGTAGTTTTCTCACTTAACCAATTATACCACGTCGAAGAGCGTCTTGCACTTGTCAAGAATTAAAGGAGGATGAGATTTTTGGATGAAGCCTAAAGGACTTGGAATTTTCTTTTTTTTTTTCATGAGGTTTCGGCCGAATGGCTAGATGTTGCTCTCAAGTTCTTTTGATTTTTCTTGAACATTCTAGGATGAATACTCGTATATATATATGCCTCCTTAATAGGGCACATGCTTGGCACATGGAAATTTTGTTAATGTGGTGGGTTTGGGCCTATTAATGGCCGGCCACCACCCTCAATTTTGGGCCTCATTTTTCCCATTTTTTTTTGGCCCATTCTTCTTCATGAATCGTATTTACTGATTCCCAAAACAAATTTCCAAAATTCCAATTTTGCCCCTAGGCCTTCTCCGATGATTCCGCGTCAATACTTCTCATGAACAACTTATATGCTAAATAAAATCAAAATATGGCCTTACTCCTTACAAGTCACATCTATGTCCGATTTTCCCGAATGTGCAAAACACGGGATATAACAAATACGGCTCTATCGCACGATCTAAGATTCCAAGAAAGGGTAACATAACATCCTAGATGTCCTATAGCCTCCTGTTTATAGATGTGGTGCACCACACACCGATAAATAAGACTCTACGAGACACGGCCTGTAGACATTCCGAGGACAAGCGCTCGATACCACTTTTTGTCACGACCCGGCCCGTGGGCGGTGGGGCGGTGACCTACTTAGCACCCAAACGAACTTACGAACCGGATTGTCATTATTAGGACATATCCGATTTAACGGATCGTACGGAAGTAGCATATATAGCGTACGTCATACAAATACGAAAACGAATCTTTGTCCTAAGCGGTTGCCGTGCGAATCATCGTATCAAAATCAAAGCGGCGGAATGCATATCGCCGTACACACACACATACATATAAACATATGGGCCATATCGGCCATAAGTAAGCATTCGGGCCGCTTAAGGACGCAAAACAGTTTCACATACGAAACGAGCCCGGACCCATGACCCATAAATATGACTACGAGGCCTCACAAACGAGAAATAGAACATACGAACATATGACGGGACGGGGGACGCCGTGCCCCGACAACGATACAAATGCCTGAGAATATACATAGCAAAACATATATGCCAAATGTGGGCCTGGGATCGGGGGAGCACTCCAAAATAGCGAATGGGAAGCCTAAGCCGGAGGATCACCCAATCGGCGCACGTACCTCGCGCGGCATGAAACGCGTCCCGAAGAAAGGGGTCGATACGAAAGAATTACCGAGTATGTAAAGCGGAGGTAAAGTAATCCAAATCATAGCTGAGTCATAAGATCTGGAACAAATACATGTAACGGATCAAACCTTGTACTAATGCAAATATGCAAAAGGCAAATAAAAATCGTGCGTAGGGCTCGGGAACGTGGTCACCCCACGACGCCGGTGCCACAACACATCATACTCCGTGTTTTCAAATCTCCATACAAACTCCCGAACACATCACAATGTCACACACACATAAAATCATCGAACGGATCGGATGCCATATCACATCATAACACCATAAATGGTAACCGCCCCTATGGTGAGGTCACAACCGCAACACATCATACCGCCGAATATGTCATAATGCGCACGATCACAAAATCGGCCCGGCACCGCGAACGAAACCATAATAATTGGCACGAGCGGAGTGGTGCGAAACCATATGCATATCAAAAGTAAGTTCGGAAATCGGATACATGATCTCATATACATATATAATAACTTCGTGAGGGCTCAAAACAAGTATCGAGTTATTCGGAATTAACATACAAAAGTCGCAGACTCTTAAATTATCAATTTTTCTCAAAAACACATCGTAGATCATTTTCGTAAAATTTTAGCATCGTTCATAGTAACGAACTTTCAAATATCATTATCGGACATTTCAAACGGACCTTAACGTCATAGGCAAACACTTCTTTTTCATATCGCATTTAAAAATGAGCCAAACAAATCAAATAAAGGAAGTCTCGGAACTGCGGGCCCACCTCGGGTCGAGTCGAGGCGGCGGACATAAATTTCAACGTTAGGTTCCATAAGGTTATCCGTGATAGTTTCGAGCAATTTGGATTCATTTACTTAAAGCAAACGATAGTTTACGCATTCTTATATCCAAAGATAAGCATTTTGATTCAATTCATTTGAATGAATAGTAACTAAAATAAAACTCGGATCTCTAGGAGCGGGATTATCCCCAAGGTTCCGTTTTCGGCTTAGTAGGTCTAGGACATGCCATAAAAAGAATAGGTAAAGATTTACATACCTTGGTTGCGCCTTATGCTTGCTTGTTCTTAAATCTCTTGCTTCAAAATCTACAAATGGTCAAGATTACCAAATGTAAGTCACAAGCTTTTTAAGAGTTCAATCTTAACCCTTATTCATCTATAAAAATTTGGGCAGATCTCCCCATATCGTGATAGCACTTCTAGAGACGTAGCTCGGCTCAATATACCAATAACAACCCAACAACATCAACAATTACAACAAAACACAATATAACACAACTAGCCCACTTTCCAACATAATGCAATAGTTTCCATTCCAACTTCACATTTTCAAATCAATATCAATGTTTTCATGTTCATCGGCCATCAAGATCACTCCGAAAACATTTCGTATCCTTTCAAATATTCACAAAATACACAAAATATACAAGTTTTCCACCAAAACTATAATTCACTCAAAACCTCCAATTTTCAACATAAATATTCACAAACATATTTTTAGCTTCCAATTTACTTACAACAATCACCATTTGCACTTACAACTTCAATTCTTATAATTACATAAACTATATAAAATCGCATACTTTAAGACAACACTTAACAACAAATTCTTCATGCCAACTTAAACCATTATTCTTCCATCTACTTCACAAGACTCGAAACACAGTTAACATACTAAGCGATATTTATTCACCTCCCCTTCACCTATGGCACTACACGGCCATGATCCCTGCCTTCAACTTCAACTAAATTTATTCAACTTTCATTCTCAACATGAATTCCACCCTACTCACCAACTAGAACACAACACAAAAATTCAACTCACCATAGACATGCAACATGCACACACACACACGGCTACAACACAACTACACACACACGCTTGCACATGCATGCAACACTACCATAATTCTCATGGGCTCTACATATACTACAACATATACATAATTCCTCCAACATAAAAGTAAGAATCTTACCTTTTCCAATTTCTTTCCACTTGCCAAAAGGAGCACTTTCTTGCCTTGAAAAATTATACCAACTGAGAGCACCTTGAGATTAGTAAGAATCCAAGAAGAACCAAATTTTGGAATCAAAGACCAAGCTCCAAGAATTTTTTCTTCTTTTTTCTCTGAGGCCGAATGGCCTCTCTCTTTTTTTTCTTGGTTTGTTTTGATTTTTCTTGAAATTTAGAGAGGAACACATATATATATTTGCCCCTTTAATTGGTCACATGTTTGGCAATATGGAAAATTTCTTAATTGGGGTGGGTTTGGGCCTTAGTTGGCTGCCACCTTCCAAATTGGGACTCATTTTCTTATTTCTTTTTGGCCCAATTCTTCATGAATCATATTTGACAATTCCAAATAAATTTTCAAATTCTAATTTTGCCCTTAGGCCTTCTCCATTGTTTCCACATTCAAGTTTCCATAACTTAGGCATATACATACTAAGAAAACCCAAACATGGCCTTATTCCCTACAAGTCGAGTTATTTCCAAATTTTCCAACTACTCAAAATCTGGGATATAACAATAAACCAGGAACCCGGCGCGTCTAGTCTCACAGGGGTAAAAAATGGGCAAGAAAGCCTCCACGAACTCGTCCCATACGGCGGGGAGTACCCTCACCTTCCGGAGCTGACTCCCATGACTCATACCAATTGGGCGCTATGTCGTCACCGATACGGCGCCAACTCCACCGACTCGGTCTCGAGGCCCCGACAAGCCGCAAAGCCTCGCCGCATCTACCGGCATATATCCGTACTTACGTATTCGGGAAATTCTAGAAATAATTGCGACTTGCAAGAATAAGGCAATATTTTGATTTTGGGCAATATGTATGTTGTTGTTCTTGAAAATATGAATGTGAAATATTGAGGAGGCCAAAGGGCAAAATTGGAATTTTGAAAAATTAGTTCGGAAATTGTAAACAAGATTTATAACCTAAATTGGGCTCAAAAAAAAAAAAAAAAAAAAAATCAAGGCCAATAGAAGGCTTGGCTTACCATGATCCATGAAAAATATCCAAGCCCATGAATTTAGTCATGTGATTAGTCATGTGACTAATTAATATAAGGGAGCTAATCTTCAAGAAAATTCAAGAAACAAAAAAAAAAAACTTGAGAGCTCCATAAACATGGCCATTCGGCCGAACAAGAAAAAGAAGGAGGAAAAAAATTCCAAGTCCATCTATCTTGATTCAAAAATCTTGTTCTTCTTGAATTCTAACAAGTCCAGATGCCCCTTTG
>NW_026718133.1:0-13867 GCF_029784015.1 Lycium ferocissimum
ATGCATTTCTAACATTAGTAGCTCTTTTTACATAACTTCACAAAGATTCATAATATTCCGACATACTTACTTCCTCACTCACATTCAAACCAATATCAACGTTTATACATTCGATTACTAATCCAAAACCATACGGACAATATTCAAGAACGCTTTAAACAATTCCACACAATTTTTCCAAACACCAAAACCATATCCCAACTCACCCGAAATTGTCTCCAACCCGAGAACAACACCAAACACATTCTTCTCTTCCAAATTCATAATTTACACCAACAACAATTCCAACAATACCAACATTAACCATAATATTTCCAATTTCAAAATACTTCATAAACATTCCATATGGTGTTTGTCCCATATTTCCATCACGAACCATTTTATAACGATTTTACGGCTCCTTCTCCGTAAATAAACCAATATTAACACAAATAGAAAGAGATTCATACCTTTCTCGATAATGCTATATATTTACTCCTCCACCTTGAACTTAAGCCACAAAGCCTCAATACGATTTTGAAGCCGCAACTATACGCTCGTCCGGACCGAATTTGAGAATTATACCCGATTTCGGGCTAAAAGTTAGTGGTGAAAGGTTGGGAATTTTCTAGAATATTTGGGATGATTTTGGTCCGATTTTTTTGGCTGAAATGAGGGGTTAAGCCCCTTTATAAAGTCTGCCCGAAGTCTTTATGAGCAGACAACGTAGTAGCACCGTAGCAGTGACCCATCAGAAAGGGCAGTCCGTTCATCCGAAGGAAATTATTTCGAGACCTAAAACTTTTATATACCGATCTCTTTATTTGCATACGGATATGTCCAAAACTCCATACAATCGTATAATTTATTCAACATCCCAAACTTTTCCTTATTCCAAATTTACCCTTAACACTCCATACCAATGAAAAGATGAATATGCAACTTGTGCATTAAAACAAAAACAAAATCGGAAATTAAAAGTCTTATCCACAACTTGTCGCAATCCAACTTAAAATATTCCAACGTGCAAAATACGGGATATAACAATCTCCCATAGGATGGTTTGATGTCGAAGAGAATCGATTAGTCGGCCCGACTTAATTGACAAGCAGTTGATAAGGGTAAGTTGATCCCTCGATATATTAGGTCATATAAGATCATTCGTATAGTGGGTACGGTGGCATATGAGCTAGAATTTCCTTCTGAGTTAGAATCGGTACATCCAGTATTTCATGTATCAATGCTTCGTAAGTGTATCGGAGATCCTTCAAGAGTTGTACTAGTGGATGATATCCAGGTGATCGAGCAGTTATCATACGAAGAGACTCCAGTGGCTATATTGGACAGACAGGTCCGTCGGTTGCGAACCAAGGATATAGCCTCCGTTAAAGTCTTATGGAGGAATAAGAATGTTGAGGAAGTGACTTGGGAAGCGGAAGAAGCGATAAAGATTAAGTACCCGCATTTGTTCCCAGTAGTACAGGAGGTGCAGTCGGAGGCATCATTTTCCCCAGGTATTATTTCATTTCAGTTATCGTGATTGGTCGTGTGAGGCCACAGCATTGTATGTTATAGTATATGGCCATGTGTGGCATTATTTAGGTTGCTGTGTACAGGACGGATAGATATAAGTACAGGGGAAACTATGCCAAATTTTTTATAACACAGGATTGTTCGAACATTCGAGGACGAGATCCCTATTACACCCCTCATTTCGTAGTGGTAGAACTTATGATTTTCTAGTTGGGTATGCCTTGGGAATTGAGACCCGAGCCCGAGTTTTGGAGATAGAAAGTGTCCTACCCCGTGTGCAATGGTACCAGTAGGAATTCTTGATGATTTACAGGATTAGAAGTTGAACGAATCGAATCGACCCGATCTGAACTGAATTGAAAAAGTCTGCAGACACCAGTCATGATTGACAGGCCGTTGAACCTGTCGACGGACTGTCGTTGTGCGACATCGATAGAGTTCCGCAGCCCGGACCACTGAAGCATTTAATTCTCCAGGTATAAATACGTGGTCCACGATTTTATTTCATATTTTTCTCATTCCCAGATCAGAGAAATCCTATTATATTTTCTCCCAACATTTTCCATCATCATTAGTGAAGATTGGGTAAGATCCGAGCCCCATGACCCTGACCTAGTAAAGGGAAGGTTGTTCCTAGGGTTTGATTGAAGTTGTTGAGCTTGAAGAATTGGATTTGAAGCTAGGGTTTGAGATCTTAATCTCTTCAAGGTAAGTAATTGGTTTCTACCTTTGTATTTAAGTTAGTTACTAAGAGTTTTGGTAGTTCAAGTGAAGAGAAGATAGCTATGAAAGTGATAAGTCGATGAAAGGTTAAATAGTATTTTTGGGGTTGTGTCAAGAGATGATTAGAGGATGTATTTGGGTATATCTTGTTATGTAAGTGTTTCCACTATTGTCATCATTGATATTGTGGTTGAGGTTGGATGGAATTAGGAGTTGAGGGTTTTCTACGTTTTCAAGGGATATGTTGTCCATAGTTTGTTAAGCTCTTTTGTAATTATAATGGTTAGTAAGTAAGGTGAATAGCCTAATTAAGGCCTATGTTATCTTAATTGTAGACTAATGAGTTCAAGGAATAAGAGTTGGATGATTGGATATATTTCAAGGTATGTTAAGGTTTTCCTTTTCTTTCATTTTGGCATGATCCTATGATATGAACGAACAAACGAGTAAGCGAGTTTCCATATTACTCTATTCTTATAAGCACTATGAGAAATACAGTTTTGATGTTCCCGTACCCCGGCTATGGCATTTTCCCATATACAGATCTTGTGATTTCCTGTCCTAGTAGTATGAGTTCAGTAAGGCCCATGAGAGGCAAATTGTCATTATATTATTTTGAGAATCCCGTTGTTCAGTTTTGCTTGTACTACGCATTCACTTCCAGTTCTCAGGAGTATGAGTGGAAGGCACACTTGATGGGGGTGAAGGTGTGACCTATGATATTACGTTCTATATGTGAAAGGCACACTTGACAGGGGTGAAGGTGTGGCCTATGAGTGGTCCATGAGTAGCCTATGATGTTGGGATATATACATGTGAAAGGCACACTTGACAGGGGGTGAAAGTGCGGCCTGTGATGTTACAATGAGGTGTGTACCTACTAGATATATATATATATATGCATGTCCATATTTTTTGACATACAAATTTAGTCATATGCAGACAGATACTAGTTCATACGTTCATGCGGATAGTTATTTGACTTATGAGTTCGCATCTTACTCATGATTTCTATATATATATATATATATATATATATATATATATATATATATATATATATATATATACATGTTGCCTTTATGCCTTACATATTCGGTACATTATCAGTACTCACTCCCCGTTGCTCGGGGGGCTGCATTCATGCCCGCAGGTACAGGGCGACGATAGGTGGTCCAGCTCAGTAGGACCTGTAGATCTAGCAGTGGTCAGTACGCTCCATTCAATCCGGAGCTACAGTCAGTTTCGGTATGCCCCCTTTTGAGATGTGTATGCATATGGGTATGACGGGGCCCTGTTCCGTCCTTTCTACAGCTTTATTCCAGTAGAGGTCTGTAGACAGTTGTATGTATTAGCCAGATGATGTAGCCTTGTCGGCTTCTATTCTTTTGTGTACAGTATATGTAGCAGCCTAGTTGGCGTGCCCTGTTCCTTCAGCATATTTATATATATATACAGATTGTTCAGAGTTCATGGTGTCGTCTAATTATGAGATTAGTTTAAGCCATTTTATGGGCCCTTGATGTTCAGAATGATTCAGATATGAGTTTAAGGGTGTTTGGTCGCTAGAGGTCAGACTCCCGTCACAGCTCATCGGGTTGGGTCGTGACATACCCTTAGTGCGAATTATCTTGAATGTAGATTTACTAGCTCTGGAGGATAGGCGTTGAGTAGTTAAAGAGACAACAAGATATGTTAAGGTTGTCCCTTTCTTTCTTTAAGTATAATCCTATTGTTATGTTATGACTTACACATGAAATCCATAATGTCATCAATGAAATTTTGCGGATCTTCATCCTTTTTGGTCCCAGTAAAAACTGAAGGTTTCATGTTGAGGAATTCTCTGGACCTGGAACTACCTGTCCCATCAATAGCACTTGTTCCCTTCCTCTGAGCCTGAGTAGCAATAATCTGGGTGAGCAACTGGATAGGTTCCCTGACATCCATGTCCGAAGCACTGGGCGGCGGAGTAATAGGGACCTCCGCAGGCCTTCTGGTAGCAGATGGGGGTGCAGGGGCTGAGGTGGCTCCCTGGTTCTGGGTGTTCTTTTCCTGAGCAACACCAGTCGTAGCCCTCTGGCTAGTAGCTGAAGTCCTCTTAGTGTACTTTCTCTTTGCAGGCATTTTCTGAAACACGTGATTTGCACGAGTTAGAAGGATTCCTGAGAGCATAACTCTAACTGCACTATCTAGAGTATCAAAAGAAAATCCTAGATGTCTTGGTGGTCAACTATTTACATGTGCGGTGCGCACACACAAGTAAGAGTGACCCTACTGGACACGGCTTCATAGACTCCCTAGGATACTTGAACCTAGTGCTCTGATACCAAGCTTTGTCACGCCCCGAACCATGGCCTGGGCGTAACACGGCACTCGGTGCCTGACTGCATGCGACCGAGGGAACCATTTTGGCTAACCATGTCGAATCAACATGTGACATCAAAACATACTAAATAGAAATAATACTAACACATGCTGATCTACTAAGACTCTGTCTGAAATATCATAAATGCGGAAATAATGAATAAGCTCGAAAGTCTAAACAAGTGTCCGACAAGGCTAAAACAAAAAGCTGCTAAACATCTAACAAACTGCAACTATACTCTATGAAGCCTCTAAGAATAATAAAGTCTGACTGTTTACCGGGACAAGGCCCCCGGCGTACCCCGACTAGAAATGCGAAAAAAATCGTAAAGTGTTATAACGCCCCCGAACTATGATAATCTTAGTGCTCTGAATCGTCAACCTACAAATCGTTACCTGCATCATGAAATGCAGGCCCCCATACAATAAAAGGGGATGTCAGTACATTTGAATTGCACTGGTATGAAAGAATAACTGTAAATGGGATGCTCGGGGAAAGAGGCAGCCCAATAATAATAATAGGTAATACATGCTAAGATTGAAACTGAAACTGTACTGAAACTATAAACTGAAATAGCAAGGGAAGTAGAGTTATGATTACTCCCTGTTCTATATCTGAAGCATTTGTTATCTGTATTTATATATGTCGGGCCTCGGCCCAAAATAAATGTACAACTATGGTCTCGGCCAACCCTTCGGTAATCACATATGTTTAATTATTCATTAATTATTATTAAAGACAGAGACCACTGGAATAATGAACAATACTGAACTGAGACACATATTCTAGAACTGACTATGGGGACTGAAGTCTTGGTTTTTTCTAAGCGTACTAAATTTCTAGACTAAGACTCATAGGTATGAAACACGAGTCTATTTAGATTACGTTTTGGGTCCACAACGTTCAGAATGAAAGTCATGAACAAATAATGAAATGGAGAACATCAGTGCTGTAGCTATTCATGGAAACTAAAGCATAACTGTAATTCTGAGGCAACTGTCACGATCAATAAACCGTTTCGTAGGGAGAATTATTAACGTTCCCAAATGTAGAGAGTTAGCCTCACATACCTTAATTCTGGCCTTTGAGCGTAATACAACGTTCGTCAACCCTTTCAACTTTAATTTATAGCAATACAAGTCAAAGGGATTCCATATTAGCAATAATATTCATGCTTTGGTCATCTATCAAACACTTGGTGGGCGTAAAGCTCCACAACCTTCTCTAATGGTGTTTCCTTCCCCCAATTCTCATTCTATTACTTCTAGGTGATTCTAAAATCTTAATTAGGTGTACCTAACATCATTCTTCATCGCCCATATGATTACAACAATCTCAATTCAACAATCCAAAACCCTAGCATAGTTCGTGTAATTCTCTTTACTAAACCTATTTACTATTCTCCCAAGAACTCATCAATTCACTATTATGAATGATTACAGAGTAGAAGCATTACCTTTTTGAAGTTCAATCCTCTTGAATTCGAGTTCTAGGATTTCCACGCCCAACAATAATGTTCCACTCACAACTCTATTGATTAAAAGGGTTTACTCAAGTTAGAAAGGGATTACGGACTTGAATTCAACCTAGAATCATGATAAAACTTACCTTGGAGGGTTCTTGAGGCTTGGGACTTGTTCCCTCTTACTTTAGGGTGACATTTCGTGAATAGGGGTGTTAGGAAAATAAACCCCAAGCTTAAATATAACTTAAAACGCGAAAACCCGACTTTAGACCTGAAACCCAACTTTTTACGCGATGGGTGTTACACCTCAGAATTTTGGGCTGCTAAGCGGTGAATAGACTAATGTAAATTAAGGTTTATATGATGTCCCTACAAGTAAGAAGGGATACTTAATGGTTCTAATTAAGAATCCAAAGACATTTGAGGCAAGGAAGGAAAGTTCGTCAAAATGAAACTTCACTGCAGCTCTGCGAAAGGGGGGTTCGACGGTCGTTCTTTGTACCGTAGGACGGGTTGACGCTTCATCAATTGTGCCATAGAATTACTTCAGCGCCAAGACCATTCGACGGAGCAGATCGATGCTCCGACATCAGTTCGACGGGCTTTCCTTCTCACCGTAGAATGAAAGGAAACGAAAGTTGCTCACTGAAAATTTCACGACCTCGACAGTCAGATCAACACTCCGTCGATCACATCATAGCCTTGGCCACTTTTTCACTAGATTTCACTTATTTTCATAACAACCCTCATTGTATAACACTTCTTAACCCTTTACTCTTTTCTGATCAACTTCTTCCTCTGTACTCTTGTCTTAATCATACTATTACTTCTTTCTCGAGGTCAGCCATACTCGCAACTTACTCAAATCTTACCATTACGGTGAACGCGGCCTTTCAAGTCGCATTACAAACCTACATCTCATTTTCTTTTTCTTTTTCTGGGAAAATTTCGGCAGAGTTTCGTCTATATTTCTTACTATCTCAAAACCTGCACGCAGGAAATACCAACAATGCCTCATACGGCCAACATACATATATACATATCATATCATATCACAGCCTCACGGGGCTCCCAACATCAACAACGTACGAAAATAATGAACATACCTTGTATGACTTAAAGCACTTTGTTACACTTTCTTGTTCACTTTCCCTTTTAATCCTCAACTTGTATCTCAATCGTACTTCAATATCTTACCTGACAAATATCTTTCATACATGTGCTTACCTGCGTGCTTTGTACTTCCCAACATCATCAATCATTTCCTTCTATTGGTATCATTCTTCAGCTGCAATCACAAATCAGGGTAAGGAGTCCCATCTCCTATGACTTGGCTCTACGGCACGATCTCAGATATGAAAGAAGAGTAACCATCCTAAATGCCCGGTAGCCTCCTGTTTATAAATGTGGCGCGCAACACACCATAAACAAGACTCTACTTGACACGACTTTGCAGACAACCCCTAGGACGAACCGGCTACGATACCACTTTGTCACACCCTAATTTCCGATAGGGTATGATGGGCACCCGACCCTTAACTAGGGCCGAGCGAACCCGCTGACTATCGTAATACTCATAACCATACTGGGCCCACAAAACATAACATACGCACGTAATGAAAATTTTTCAGAAAACAAACATGCCTTTCATTTTTTTTTTTTCAAATCAAATAAAATCTGCAATCGTATGAAAACTGTAATATAAGGCACAATGCACTTCGGCTTATATAGCCGCTTGCCAAACACATCGGTAGCGTAATGCATACAAACACACCGGCACATAGCCGCTTACAAACAGACCCGACATATCATACACTCGACACTGTCTGCAAAGTCTCTACTAACATCTCAGATACCATACAAGCACTCGGACGCGGCAGCATTCCGGAAGAAATGGAACTCGCCAATCCAGCTGGAACATCTTCGCTAACATCACCTACTCATCCGTGGGTACTGCGTGGCATGAAACGCAGCCCCGAAGAAAGGGGTCGACGGAATATGTGCGAGTATGTAAAGCATAGCATACGAGTAAAATGAAATCATAACCGAAAGGGAGTACGAAAGTGAGTATAAAAACCCAAATACCAAAGTACTTACATCCGACATACAAATCATACATACTCATACCGTACATATCATAACCTGTCATATGAGATAACATTAACCGATGTGGGATTTGCCTAAACCGATGTGGGATTTGCCTAAACCAATGTGGGATTTGCCTAAACCAATGTGGAATTTTGCCTCATCATTGGGTTTGCCCCACCACTGGGTTTGCCCCACCATTGGGTTTGCCCCACCATCGGTAAACGGACTCATCATATCATCATACATCATCACATATCATATGCGGTCCATAGTGGGACCCGGCGGACAGAACGTGGTCGCCACCCCATCTGGCGCCACAACACAGCATAACACCAGAAGTTTCAAATCTCCGTATCCCCATCACACATCATAACGCCATACACAGCATAACACCAAATATAAATGGAACCCGGCCCTCTAGTGAGGAGCGCGGTGAACCATAACACAGCATAACACCGGAGTATATTATAGTGCGCACGATCACATACCGGCCCGGGATCCGGTGAAAGAGGTAATAACAGAACGCACGAGCAGATCGTAAGTAACCATACGCATATCAGACATCATCACAGACTCAACAGAATGATCAAAACGAACCCTCATTTTAAAAACCAAAACCATAGTCAAATCAAGTTTTCTTCCGAATCTCACTCGGGAACATATCAAACCGAACTTTAGAAACCATAATTACGTATTAAAATCACGTACATAAAATCCTTATTTCAAACTCAGCAGATAAATAAGTAATCATACTCGGGGGTTGGAAAGATAGTCATGTTGGATTCTTTCAAAATAAGTTATTACAACCAACGTAGAAAAGTCGCGGGACCCGCGGGGAGCGTCAACCCAAACCGGGCCCTCCTATGAAAATTAAAGTCCTTACTCGTCATAAAATCATTTGCGAAGAAATCAACGCGATCCGAGCTCTTCCTTGAGAGTTACGGTCGTTCGTAGTTTCGAAATCGTTTAGAAACAAATCTCTTTGAAAACAAAATTCTTTTGAAAAGAGAACCCTTTTGAAACCTTAAAAATTTAATCCTACCAAAAGACATAAGGATCATAACTCAACCTCATTAAGGGTACGAATATCAAGAAACATATAAGAATCGTTTGCGAACTCATCAAAGCAATCCGGTTCTGTCCATGAAAGTTATGGACATTTTTAGACATAAAATCCTCTCGGAACAAACCGTTTACACAACATTTCAAACTCACCCATATCAAAGACATACGGACCATAGCGACCATACAAGGATGCCAACATCAAAAAGCAAATATGAATAATAAACATACTCGAAACTTAAGAATGGAGTTTCCCCGAGACACAAACCATGTCATACCTTAATCCCGTCTAAGACATGCCAAAAGAAAAGAAGGGTAAGCTTCACATACCTGGATTGCTTCCTAAGCTAATCCAACTCAAGTCTCGGCTGCTCAAAATCTACAATAACATCAACCCATACCAAACATTAGCCATAAACACTTAGGAATTCAATTTCATGCCATCACTTTTATCTACAGAAATTTGGGCAAAGACTTCCCCTATAAATTCAACAACCCCGAGAATTCAACTCGGCCAAATCATCAACAACAATACCAACAACCAAACTACAACATCAACAATCAATTCAAAATGCATTTCTAACATTAGTAGCTCTTTTTACATAACTTCACAGAATTCATAATATTCCGACATACTTACTTCCCTCACTCACATTCAAACCAATATCAACGTTTATACATTCGATTACTAATCCAAAACCATACGGACAATATTCAAGAACGCTTTAAACAATTCACACAATTTTTCCAAACAACCAAAACCATATCCCAACTCACGAAATTGTCTCCAACCCGAGAACAACACCAAACACATTCTTCTCTTCCAAATTCATAATTTACACCAACAACAATTCCAACAATACCAACATTAACCATAATATTTCCAATTTCAAAATACTTCATAAACATTCCATATGGTGTTTGTCCCATATTTCCATCACAGAACCATTTTATAACGATTTTACGGCTCCTTCTCCGTAAATAAACCAATATTAACACAAATAGAAAGAGATTCATACCTTTCCCTCGATAATGCTATATATTTACTCCTCCACCTTGAACTTAAGCCACAAAGCCTCAATACGCAGTTTGAAGCCGCAACTATACGCCGTCCGGACCGGAATTTGAGAATTATACTCGATTTCGGGCTAAAAGTTAGTGGTGAAAGGTTGGGGAATTTTCTAGAATATTTGGGATGATTTTGGTCTGATTTTTTTTCGAAAATGAGGGTTAAGCCCCTTTATAAAGCTGCCCGAAGTCACCGTAGCGACCGTAGTAGTGCTAGCAGTTGTGACCGACCCTCGTAGTGCATCCTTTGTTCATCCATGGAAATTATTTCGAGACCTAAAACTTTTATATACCGATCTCTTTATTTGCATACCGGATATGTCCAAAACTCCATACAATACGTATAACTTATTCAACATCCCAAACTTTTCCTTATTCCAAATTTACCCTTAACACTCCATACCAATGAAAAGATGAATATGCAACTTGTGCATTAAAACAAAAACAAAATCGGAAATTAAAAGTCTTATCCACAACTTGTCGCAATCCAACTTAAAATATTCCAACGTGCAAAATACGGGATATAACAATCTCCCATAGGATGGTTTGATGTCGAAGAGAATCAGTTAGTCGGCCCAGACTTAATTCAGCAAGCAGTTGATAAGGGTAAGTTGAGCCCACGATATATTGGGCCATATAAGATCATTCGTATAGTGGGTACAGTGGCATATGAGCTAGAATTTCCTTCTGAGTTAGAATCGGTACATCCAGTATTTCATGTATCAATGCTTCGTAAGTGTATCAGAGATCCTTCAAGAGTTGTACCAGTGGATGATATCCAGGTGACAGAGCAGTTATCATACGAAGAGACTCCAGTGGCTATATTGGACAGACAGGTCCGTCGGTTGCGAACCAAGGATGCAGCCTCCGTTAAAGTCTTATGGAGGAATAAGAATGCTGAGGAAGTGACTTGGGAAGCGAAAGAAGCGATAAAGATTAAGTACCCGCATTTGTTCCCACAAGTACAGGAGGTGCAGTCGGAGGCATCATTTTCCCCAGGTATTATTTCATTTCAGTCATCGTGATTGGTCGTGTGAGGCCCTAGCATTGTATGTTATAGTATGTGGCCCTCTGTGGCATTATTTTGAGTTGCTATGTACAGGACCGATTGATGTAAGTACAGGGGAAACTATGCCGAAATTTTTATAACCCAGGATTGTTCGAACATTCGAGGACGAGATCCCTATTACACCCCTCATTTCGTAGTGGTAGAACTTATGATTTTCTAGTTGGGTATGCCTTGGGAATTGAGACCCGAGCCCGAGTTTTGGAGATAGAAAGTGTCCTACCCCGTGTGCAATGGTACCAGTAGGAATTCTTGATGATTTACAGGATTAGAAGTTGAACGAATCGAATCGACCCGATCTGAACTGAATTGAAAAAGTCTGCAGACACCAGTCATGATTGACAGGCCGTTGAACCTGTCGACGGACTGTCGTTGTGCGACATCGATAGAGTTCCGCAGCCCGGACCACTGAAGCATTTAATTCTCCAGGTATAAATACGTGGTCCACGATTTTATTTCATATTTTTCTCATTCCCGGATCGGAGAAATCCTATTATATTTTCTCCCAACATTTTCCATCATCATTAGTGAAGATTGGGTAAGATCCGAGCCCCATGACCCTGACCTAGTAAAGGGAAGGTTGTTCCTAGGGTTTGATTGAAGTTGTTGAGCTTGAAGAATTGGATTTGAAGCTAGGGTTTGAGATCTTAATCTCTTCAAGGTAAGTAATTGGTTTCTACCTTTGTATTTAAGTTAGTTACTAAGAGTTTTGGTAGTTCAAGTGAAGAGAAGATAGCTATGAAAGTGATAAGTCGATGAAAGGTTAAATAGTGTTTTTGGGGTTGTGTCAAGAGATGATTAGGGGATGTATTTGGGTATATCTTGTTATGTAAGTGTTGCCACTATTGTCATCATTGATACTGTGGTTGAGGTTGGATGGAATTAGGAGTTGAGGGTTTTCTACGTTTTCAAGGGATATGTTGTCCATAGTTTGTTAAGCTCTTTTGTAATTATAATGGTTAGTAAGTAAGGTGAATAGCCTAATTAAGGCCTATGTTATCTTAATTGTAGACTAATGAGTTCAAGGAATAAGAGTTGGATGATTGGATATATTTCAAGGTATGTTAAGGTTTTCCTTTTCTTTCATTTTGGCATGATCCTATGATATGAACGAACAAACGAGTAAGCGAGTTTCCATATTACTCTATTCTTATAAGCACTATGAGAAATACGGTTTGATGTTCCCGTACCCGGCTATGGCATTTCCCATATACGGATCTTGTGATTTCTGTCCCTAGTAGTATGAGTTCAGTAAGGCCCATGAGAGGCAAATTGTCATTATATTATTTTGAGAATCCCGTTGTTCAGTTTTGCTTGTACTACGCATTCACTTCCAGTTCTCAGGAGTATGAGTGGAAGGCACACTTGATGGGGGTGAAGGTGTGACCTATGATATTACGTTCTATATGTGAAAGGCACACTTGACAGGGGTGAAGTGTGTGGCCTATGAGTGGTCCATGAGTAGCCTATGATGTTGGGATATACATGTGAAAGGCACACTTGACAGGGGGTGAAAGTGCGGCCTGTGATGTTACAATGAGGTGTGTACCTACTAGATATATATATATATATGCATGTCCATATTTTTTGACATACAAATTTAGTCATATGCAGACAGATACTAGTTCATACAGATTCATGCAGATAGTTATTTCAGCTTATGAGTTCAGATCTTACTCATGATTTCTATATATATATATATATATATATATATATATATATATATATATATATATATATATATATATACATGTTGCCTTTATGCCTTACATATTCGGTACATTATCGGTACTGACTCCCCGTTGCTCGGGGGGCTGCATTCATGCCCGCGAGTACGAGGGCGACGATAGGTGGTCGGCCTCGGTAGGACACTGTAGATCTAGTGGTGGTCGACGCTCCATTCAATCCGGAGCTACGGTCGTTTCGGTATGCCCCCTTTTGAGATGTGTATGCATATGGGTATGACGGGGCCCCGTTCCGTCCTTTCTACGACTTTATTCCGAAGAGAGGTCGTAGACGATTGTATGTATTAGCCAGATGATGTAGCCTTGTCGCTTCTATTCTTTTGTGTACGGTATATGTGTGACCTAGTTGGCGTGCCCTGTTCCTTCAGCATATTTATATATATATACAGATTGTTCAGAGTTCATGGTGTCGTCTAATTATGAGATTAGTTTAAGCCATTTTATGGGCCCTTGATGTTCAGAATGATTCAGATATGAGTTTAAGGGTGTTTGGTCGCTAGAGGTCAGACTCCCGTCACAGCTCATCGGGTTGGGTCGTGACATACCCTTAGTGCGAATTATCTTGAATGTAGATTTACTAGCTACGGAGGATAGGCGTTGAGTAGTTAAAGAGACAACAAGATATGTTAAGGTTGTCCCTTTCTTTCTTTAAGTATAATCCTATTGTTATGTTATGACTTACACATGAAATCCATAATGTCATCAATGAAATTTTGCGGATCTTCGTCCTTTTTGGTCCCGAGAAAACCGAAGGTTTCATGTTGAGGAATTCT